>NC_061513.1:261375721-261417222 GCF_022539505.1 Lolium rigidum | reverse complement strand
GCCCTTCCGCCTACTTAAAGCCTCCGTGACGAAACCCCCGCACCGAGAGCCACGATACGGAAAACATTACCGAGACGCCGTCGCCGCCGATCCCATCTCGGGGGATCCCGGAGATCGCCTCCGGCACCCCGCCGGAGAGGGGAATCATCTCCCGGAGGACTCTACACCGCCATGGTCGCCTCCGGAGTGATGAGTGAGTAGTCTACCCCTGGACTATGGGTCCATAGCAGTAGCTAGATGGTTGTCTTCTCCCCATTGTGCTATCATTGTCGGATCTTGTGAGCTGCCTATCATGATCAAGATCATCTATATGTAATTCTATATGTTGCGTTTGTTGGGATCCGATGAATAGAGAATACTTGTTATGTTGATTATCAAAGTTATGCTTATGTGTTGTTTATGATCTTGCATGCTCTCCGTTTCTAGTAGAGGCTCTGGCCAAGTTTTTACTTTTAACTCCAAGAGGGAGTACTTATGCTCGATAGTGGGTTCATGCCCGCATTGACACTCGGGACAAGTGATGTAAAGTTCTAAGGTTGTGTTGTGCTGTTGCCACTAGGGATAAAACATTGATGCTATGTCTAAGGATGTAGTTGTTGATTACATTACGCACCATACTTAATGCAATTGTCTCGTTGCTTTGCAACTTAATACCGGAGGGGTTCGGATGATAACCCGAAGGTGGACTTTTTAGGCATAGATGCAGCTTGGATGGCGGTCTATGTACTTTGTCGTAATGCCCAATTAAATCTCACTATACTCATCATGATATGTATGTGCATGGTCATGCTCTCTTTATTTGTCAATTGCCCAACCGTAATTTGTTCACCCAACATGCTGTTCGTCTTATGGGAGAGACACCTCTAGTGAACCGTGGACCCCGGTCCAATTCTCTTTACTCGAAATACAATCCACCGCAATACTTGTTTTTACTGTTTTCTCTGCAAACAATCATCTTCCACACAATACGGTTAATCCTTTGTTACAGCAAGCCGGTGAGATTGACAACCTCACCGTTTCGTTGGGGCAAAGTACTTTGGTTGTGTTGTGCAGGTTCCACGTTGGCGCCGGAATCTCCGGTGTTGCGCCGCACTACATCCCGCCGCCATCAACCTTCAACGTGCTTCTTGGCTCCTCCTGGTTCGATAAACCTTGGTTTCTTTCCGAGGGAAAACTTGCTGCTGTGCGCATCATACCTTCCTCTTGGGGTTGCCCAACGAACGTGTGAAATACACGCCATCAAGCTCTTTTTCCGGCGCCGTTGCCGGGGAGATCAAGACACGCCGCAAGGGGAGTCTCCACTTCTCAATCTCTTTACTTTGTTTTTGTCTTGCTTTATTTTATTTACTACTTTGTTTGCTGCACTAAATCAAAACACAAAAAAATTAGTTGCTAGTTTTACTTTATTTACTATCTTGTTTGCTATATCAAAAACACAAAAAATTAGTTACTTGTTTTACTTTACTTAATATCATGCATGTTTTTATTTCACTAGTTAAGCATAATGGAAAACAACAAAAATATGAGAGATATTTATGAACTTTATCTTGAATTAGGACATGATGTGTTTGAAGAGAGAATTAAAAAACCCATGGAACTTTATATGCATGCTAATGGGAATGTTATTACTATGGATGCTTTGAACACCATTGTTGCTAATGCTATGGAAAATTCTAAGCTTGGGGAAGCTGGCTCTGATGAGCATGATCTTTTTAGTCCCCCAAGCATTGAGGAGAAAATTTTATTTTATGATTACAATATGTCTCCTATATATGATGATAGCCACTTTGTTGAATTTGCTCCCACTACAACTAATAAAATTGATTATGCTTACGTGGAGAGTAATAATTTTATGCATGAGACTCATGATAAGAATGCTTTATGTGATAGTTACATTGTTGAGTTTGCTCATGATGCTACTGAAAATTATTATGAGAGAGGAAAATATGGTTGTAGAAATTTTCATGTTACTAAAACACCTCTCTATGTGCTGAAATTTTTGAAGCTACACTTGTTTTATCTTCCTATGCTTGTTACTTTGCTCTTCATGAACTTGTTTATTTACAATATTCCTATGCATAGGAAGCATTTTAGACTTAAATGTGTTTTGAATTTGCCTCTTGATGCTCTCTTTTGCTTCAAATACTATTTCTTGCGAGTGCATCATTAAAACTGCTGAGCCCATCTTAACGGCTATAAAGAAAGAACTTCTTGGGAGATAACCCATGTGTTATTTTGCTACAGTACTTTGTTTTTATTTTGTGTCTTGGAAGTTGTTTACTACTGTAGCAACCTCTCCTTATCTTAGTTTTGTGTTTTGTTGTGCCAAGTTAAGCCGTTGATAGAAAAGTAAGTACTAGATTTGGATTACTGCGCAGTTCCAGATTTCTTTGCTGTCACGAATCTGGGTCTAATTCTCTGTAGGTAACTCAGAAAATTATGCCAATTTACGTGAGTGATCCTCAGATATGTACGCAACTTTCATTCAATTGGAGCATTTTCGTTTGAGCAAGTCTGGTGCAATTTTAAAATTCGTCAATACGAACTGTTCTGTTTTGACAGATTCTGTCTTTTATTTCGCATTGCCTCTTTCGCTATGTTGGATGAATTTCTTTGATCCACTAATGTCCAGTAGCATTATGCAATGTCCAGAAGTGTTAAGAATGATTGTGTCACCTCTGAATATGTCAATTTATATTGTGCACTAACCCTCTAATGAGTTGTTTCGAGTTTGGTGTGGAGGAAGTTTTCAAGGATCAAGAGAGGAGTATGATGCAATATTATCAAGGAGAGTGAAAAGCTCTAAGCTTGGGGATGCACCCGGTGGTTCACCCCTGCATATATCAAGAAGACTCAAGCGTCTAAGCTTGGGGATGCCCAAGGCATCCCCTTCTTCATCGACAACATTATCAGGTTCCTCCCCTGAAACTATATTTTTATTCGGCCACATCTTATGTGCTTTTTCTTGGAGCGTCGGTTTGTTTTTGTTTTTTGTTTTGTTTGAATAAAATGGATCCTAGCATTCACTTTATGGGAGAGATACACGCTCCGCTGTAGCATATGGACAAGTATGTCCTTGGTTTCTACTCATAGTATTCATGGCGAAGTTTCTCCTTCGTTAAATTGTTATATGGTTGGAATTGGAAAATGATACATGTAGTAATTGCTATAAATGTCTTGGGTAATGTGATACTTGGCAATTGTTGTGCTCATGTTTAAGCTCTTGCATCATATGCTTTGCACCCATTAATGAAGAAATACATAGAGCATGCTAAAATTTGGTTTGCATATTTGGTTTCTCTAAGGTCTAGATAATTTCTAGTATTGAGTTTGAACAACAAGGAAGACGGTGTAGAGTCTTATAATGTTTTCAATATGTCTTTTATGTGAGTTTTGCTGCACCGGTTCATCCTTGTGTTTGTTTCAAATAAGCCTTGCTAGCCTAAACCTTGTATCGAGAGGGAATACTTCTCATGCATCCAAAATACTTGAGCCAACCACTATGCCATTTGTGTCCACCATACCTACCTATACTGCATGGTATTTTTCCGCCATTCCAAAGTAAATTGCTTGAGTGCTACCTTTAAAATTCCATCATTCACCTTTGCAATATATAGCTCATGGGACAAATAGCTTAAAAACTATTGTGGTATTGAATATGTAATTATGCACTTTATCTCTTATTAAGTTGCTTGTTGTGCGATAACCATGTTTATCGGGGAACGCCATCAACTCATTGTTGAATTTCATGTGAGTTGCTATGCATGTTCGTCTTGTCCGAAGTAAGGGCGATCTACACCGAGTTGAATGGTTTGAGCATGCATATTGTGAGAGAAGAACATTGGGCCGCTAACTAAAGCCATGATTCATGGTGGAAGTTTCAGTTTTGGACAAATATCCTCAAATCTCTAACGAGAAAAGAATTAATTGTTGTCAAATGCTTAAAGCATTAAAAGAGGAGTCCATTATCTCGTTGTCTATGTTGTCCCGGTATGGATGTCTAAGTTGAGAATAATCAAAAGCGAGAAATCCAAATGCGAGCTTTCTCCTTAGACCTTTGTACAGAGCGGCATAGAGGTACCCCTTTGTGAAACTTGGTTAAAGCATATGTATTGCGGTGATAATCCAGGTAGTCCAAGCTAATTAGGACAAGGTGCGGGCACTATTAGTACACTATGCATGAGGCTTGCAACTTATAAGATATAATTTACATGATGCATATGCTTTATTACTACCGTTGACAAAATTGTTTCATGTTTTCAAAATCAAAGCTCTAGCACAAATATAGCAATCGATGCTTTTCCTCTATGAGGACCATTCTTTTACTTTCAATGTTGAGTCAGCTCACCTATTTCTCTCCACCTCAAGAGGCAAACACTTGTGTGAACTCGTGCATTGATTCTTACATACTTGCTTATTGCACTTATTATATTACTCTATGTTGACAATATCCATGAGATATATATGTTACAAGTTGAAAGCAACCGCTGAAACTTAATCTTCTTTTGTGTTGCTTCAATATCTTTACTTTGAATTATTGCTTTATGAGTTAACTCTTATGCAAGACTTATTGATGCTTGTCTTGAAGTGCTATTCATGAAAAGTCTTTGCTTTATGATTCACTTGTTTACTCATGTCATCACCATTGTTTTGATCGCTGCATTCTCTACATATGCTTTACAAATAGTATGATCAAGTTTATGATGGCATGTCACTCCAGTAAATTATATTTGTTATCGTTTTACCTCGCTCGGGACGAGCGGAACTAAGCTTGGGGATGCTGATACGTCTCCAACGTATCGATAATTTCTTGTGTTCCATGCCACATTATTGATGTTATCTACATGTTTTATGCACACTTTATGTCATATTCGTGCATTTTCCGGAACTAACCTATTAACAAGATGCCGAAGTGCCGCTTGTCGTTTTCTGCTGTTTTTGGTTTCAGAAATCCTAGTAAAGAAATATTCTCGGAATTGGACGAAATAAAAGCCCAGAGGCCTATTTTCTCACGAAGCTTCCGTAAGACCGAAGACGAGACGAAGAGGGGCCACGGGGTGGCCAAACCCTAGGGCGGCGCGGCCCCACCCCCGGCCGCGCCGGCCCGTGGTTTGGGCCCCCGTGCCGCCTCTCGACTTGCCCTTCCGCCTACTTAAAGCCTCCGTGATGAAACCCCCGTACCGAGAGCCACGATACGGAAAACATTACTGAGACGCCGTCGCCGCCGATCCCATCTCGGGGGATCCTGGAGATCGCCTCCGGCACCCTGCCGGAGAGGGAAATCATCTCCCGGAGGACTCTACACCGCCATGGTCGCCTCCGGAGTGATGAGTGAGTAGTCTACCCCTGGACTATGGGTCCATAGCAGTAGCTAGATGGTTGTCTTCTCCCCATTGTGCTATCATTGCCGGATCTTGTGAGCTGCCTATCATGATCAAGATCATCTATATGTAATTCTATATGTTGCGTTTGTTGGGATCCGATGAATAGAGAATACTTGTTATGTTGATTATCAAAGTTATGCTTATGTGTTGTTTATGATCTTGCATGCTCTCCGTTTCTAGTAGAGGCTCGGCCAAGTTTTTACTTTTAACTCCAAGAGGGAGTACTTATGCTCGATAGTGGGTTCATGCCCGCATTGACACCGGGACAAGTGACGAAAGTTCTAAGGTTGTGTTGTGATGTTGCCACTAGGGATAAAACATTGATGCTATGTCTAAGGATGTAGTTGTTGATTACATTACGCACCATACTTAATGCAATTGTCTCGTTGCTTTGCAACTTAATACCGGAGGGGGTTCGGATGATAACCTCGAAGGTGGACTTTTTAGGCATAGATGCAGTTGGATGGCGGTCTATGTACTTTGTCGTAATGCCCAATTAAATCTCACTATACTCATCATGATATGTATGTGCATGGTCATGCTCTCTTTATTTGTCAATTGCCCAACCGTAATTTGTTCACCCAACATGCTGTTCGTCTTATGGGAGAGACACCTCTAGTGAACCGTGGACCCCGGTCCAATTCTCTTTACTCGAAATACAATCCACCGCAATACTTGTTTTTACCGTTTTCTCTCGCAAACAATCATCTTCCACACAATACGGTTAATCCTTTGTTACAGCAAGCCGGTGAGATTGACAACCTCACCTGTTTCGTTGGGGCAAAGTACTTTGGTTGTGTTGTGCAGGTTCCACGTTGGCGCCGGAATCTCCGGTGTTGCGCCGCACTACATCCCGCCGCCATCAACCTTCAACGTGCTTCTTGGCTCCTCCTGGTTCGATAAACCTTGGTTTCTTTCTGAGGGAAAACTTGCTGCTGTGCGCATCATACCTTCCTCTTGGGGTTGCCCAACGAACGTGTGAAATACACGCCATCGGGGCTAAACCCTAAACCCCGCGGAGGCCTTTAGTCGCGGTTGGCCGGAAGAACCGCGACTAAAGGTCCTCCGCCCCGGCGCCGCCTCGCGGCCCACGTGGACGGGCCTTTAGTCGCGGTTCGTAAGGAACCGCGACTAAAGGGGGGGGCCTTTAGTCGCGCTACTTTGGTCGCGGTTGCGCCACCGCGACTAATGGCAGTTGCCAACCGCGACCAAAGCCCCTTTTTCCACCAAAGGATACAGACGGAGGTGTTGGCCGAGCTTGTAGAGGCGCAGCAGGATGAGTTGGGATGGAAGCGGAGAGGTCCGGCATCGGGACGAGCGAGAAAGGCACGGTAGCCACGCGTGGGGATCAAGCCGGCGACATAGGCTTGAGGTGCCACCTCGGCCGTTGAGGAGACGAGCAGGATGGTCACGCCGCACGCAATCGAGGCGGAGCAGCATGATGTGCCGCTGCAGCTTCAGTTTGAACATTTGGTACTACTGCAGCTCGATTCGCGTCCGCCTACGGTTCCATCCGGGGAAAGCAGAGCCATGGCGCTGGTGGAAGAGGTCCAAAGCGGTGCTGGACCCAGGCGGCGATGGCAGGCTAGGTTGCCTGGATACGGCGATACGGATACGGATACGGATACCGCATACGCTGATACGTCGATTTTCCAAAAACACCGATACGGGGATACGTTTGTATACATATAATTTTTAATAACATATACAAATTACTGATTTTTTTACAAGAAAAACTACTATATAAGAGTACCTAGAGTTTGTTTGCATAATTAATAGCTTCACAACTCCAGCGTTCTCTTAGTCGTTTCTCCACCTTGCTCTGAAGTAACGATTTAGTTTCTTTTTAAAAAAATGAAAAATCAGCTGCTACGTACATGATAGGTATCCGCAGGTATCTGATACGTATCCGAGTATCCGGCAGTATCCGATACGGATATGTGAGTTTTCTGAAGTATCCGTGCAACGTAGATGGCAGGTGACCAGCTCGTCGAAGGTCGATGTGGAGCCGATGTGGAGCCGTGCCGCTACAGCTCCTCACGAGTCCATTGAGGGCAAAATCAGTATCACTAGGCGAGATGAAAAATACGCACTGTGCGAGATTGCGACTTGCCACTGGTTCTCAAAAAAACTGACGATCGGCATGGCGAAGTCTTAAAGTCATAAAATCTCATTATCGTAAAGAGACGAAGACCAAAAAAAATTTTCAACTAGAACTATTTAAAATTTGATCATACATTGCAACGTATGGGTATGCCAGGAATAAAACGGACCGATTCATATGGACCGATCCATCCGTTCAGCAAATTTAGATCGCAGATACGGCGGGTCAGACATCACACATCTTCTCGCATCCACTCCTTGGCCACCCCGGATCCTCCCACCAGTGGCACCCAAGGCACAAATAGAAGCAACTCGTTGACCAAACCCTTGCTCACCATCTCCGCAAACAATGTTACCGTCTGCACTTTGGGTCGTTGTTACCCTCGGCTCTTTTCACCGGATCCTGCTGCCTAGAAACCATGTTCTCTTGCCGCCGTTTTGCACCATGGCCACAAGAGCTTGCTAGATGTTGCCGTCCCTGGCCGTCGTGAAGAGTGTTTCCCCAGTTTCCAGCAAAGCCGCATACCGCACACGTTGACGGAGTTTGACTGCCTTCTGGGATCCATCCCGCCACCGGCCGCTACACCAACTGTTCGCTGGCCACACGCTCGGGCGCGTCACTAGCATGTGCCCCCACAACCTGCTCGTCCAATCGTCTGACCGCGTTTGAGGTATGTTCACCCCCTCCTCCTTTGTTTGACGTCGCAAACATGATGCACGACCACTACATGCTGTTGCCGCGTAGGGGTGGCTCATCGAAGAAGTGCAAGGTCAACATCGATCATGATCGAGAAGGTGGCCACGTGCGCCTTATGAGGGTCTACTTCTACCTAACCGATCTAGTGTTTAACGTGAAGATATTTTGTCACTGCTATCGGATGTCCAGAACGTTGTTGCTGGAGATTCTCGATGGTGTGAGGGAATATGATGACTACTTTGAGGCCAAGCTCGATGCTACCAGTAAGGTTGGCTTATCTTCTTACTAAAAATGTTCCGTGACCATTTGGAAGCTTGCATATGGAGTACCAGGTGATCTCATTGATGAGTACTTGCACATGTCTTGAGGCCATGTACAGGTTTTGCAACACAATTATTGCGGTGCTTGGCAAATTTTATCTCAGAGTGCCAAACACCGAAGACACTGCCTTCCTCTTGTCCATCAACGAAAAGAGGAGGGGTTGCTTGGATGCTGAGTAGCATAGAATGCATGCATTGGGAGTGGTGGAACTATCATTTTGGTTGGCAAGGGCAGTTCAAAGGGTATCCGGTCGGAGGGATGTATGGTCATTCTAGAGGTAGTTGTATCGCAGGACCTATTGATTTGGCAGTCCTTCTTCGACATGGCAGGATCTAACAATGATATCAATGTGATCCAACACTCACTGGTATTTGCTAGCCTTGTAGAAGGCGATGCTCCTCTTGTTTCCTATGAGATCAATGGTAATCCTTATGACAAGGGTTATTATCTAGTTGATAGCATCTAGCCTTTCGTGTCCACCTTTGTCAAGACAACCCACAACTCCGAAGATGGGAAATGTAAGAGGTTCACGAAAGAGCAAGAGGCAAGAGGCTGCTCGGAATGAACTGGAACGAGCATTTGGTGTGCTTTAATCAAAGTGTGCTATTGTTCAGCACCCTGCTAGAATCTGGAGCACACAGGAAGGATGTGGGAGGTGATGACAACATGTGTGATCATGTACAACATGATTGTTGAGGACGAGCGTGGTGACAACATCTATGACCAAGGCTGGAAATTTGAGGGTAACTTGGTTGAGCCACAATCCGGGTCCACGTCTTGGGAATAATGTACGTGCATCATACGTTACGTGATAGAACCACTCATGACCAGCTTCAAGCCGACTTGATTGAGTGAAAGAGCATGCTCTATCTCTACGTTTTTGTGTGTTTGATAACAACACTTGAATAAGAATTTTACCGTATGTTCTCAAGTGTGTAGGATTCGATTTTAGCACTACGGATGATGACCCACCTTTTTATATTGGTCCAATATCTAGTTCTTCTGAATTGGATGGTTGATCTTTATGGTTGGTGAATGAGGTCTTGTTGAGGAGAAGTGTATATGTGAAGAGGAAGTGAAGAGGAGCGTGAAAATGTTCCCAGGTCGGATCATCCGACACCCAGGGGCCTCAAACTTTCCCCAACGTTTACTGCCAGTATATGGGGCGGACGGAAATTCCATCCGCCCCCAGGATACATTTTTTATCTGGCACCAGATCAGAGCGTCCAATGGGTCGGAGATTGCCCGGAAGTTTGGGGCCAGATGTGATTTTCATCCGACCCCCATCAGAGCGTCTAGTAGCCAAAGCCACGCCTTGACGTTCGCCATGTATTTGGGGCGGATAGAAATAGCTTCCGGCCCCCAATATCCGGGGCTGGCTTGACCATCCGCCCCCAGCATCAACATCGCCGAGCCCGGATCATCCAGGGAGGCATCCCCCTCCCTAGCCAACCAAATCCCTTCAGACTTTGGGAATTGAAGGAGGAGGGCTAGATCTACCTATATATCCAAGAAATTTCTTGATTCCCTACTCATCCTTTGGTGGACTTGGAAACCCTAGATCTCCTTTGTGGGGTCCTTGTTGTTGAAGGCATCTTGTTTTATACCTTCTTCTGACTAGTCAGTGATGTCATTGGGAGCTTCCGTCCTTTGTGGAGTTCGCCTCAACCTTGTGTGAAGGCTAGACACCTTGATCGTCTTTTGTTATTGGAGAAGTAGGTACGCCTTTGTTATGTGTCTACGAGGAATAAGGTGACGCCTTTTGTGGCGGTTGGCACCTTCGTGGCGTCACACCTCCTAAACATAGACGTACCTCCTTTTGTGGAGGGAACTACGTGAAACATATCGTGTCTCCTCGTACCCACTCTTTTCCCGAGTCACACTGCTTCCCTATATACTTGTTTATCATCGTTTGTTTCCTTGTTCTTGTTTGCATTGTATTTATGCTCACATTTACGATACCGCAACCACCTTTACGTTTCCACAACCCACATAAAAAATGAAATAGATAAAATTCTTGGTGCCTCCAATTCAACCCCACTTCTAGTCGCTACTTAACCCTTTCATTGAGTATATATGGGAAACCAACACGGTGGAGTTGGGGACACAAGGCAAGAACTTTATTTTGCAGGTTGCTAGAAGAGGAGAAGGAAAAATTCAGCTTCTAAGCCAATTCCCTGAGGATTCGATATAAACCCTCGAGTCATCTTCGTGGGGAAAATACGCTTGCTACAACACTTTGCACTTGGAATCCCAACGAATTGGTACACACTGATTGTTGCCATCACCCTCCTTACCTTCCTCATGAGATTTGTCCTTTGCGGGGGCAGATTCAATGAGTAGATTTGGAGCGGAAGCAACCATGGGAGGTGCTTAGGCACTTGGAGTGGAAGTTTTTTAGGGGCAAGAAACCCGACAAGTATAGATTGGATTGAGCTAAAATGGATGACTCCAAATTCTTGAGGTCATCCAAAGTAGCTGGAATGCTCTCCGTTGTCGACGGAGCCACTACCCCGTCGGGTAAGGTTTCACTCCCTTTCTCATCGCCCGTTGTCTTTAGCGGTTAAGCCCGAATAAGAGACTAGCCTCTAATACCAATTGAATGGGTAGATAGAGCGAATAGAGGGGGTGGATAGGCGCTACACAATTTTCAACCATTTTCAAGTTTTATGGCTCTCCGAGAAGGAAAGGTGAATGCTTTAGAAAGTAGATGATCCTATATGATGCAATGGTATACAAGCAAGCATATAAGAGTATAAATAAGTAAAGAGCAAGTAAAGGTGTCGAGAAAAGCAGGCCGATCGAATACGAGACACGCAAGATGTTTCTTGTAGTTCCTTCCTAAGGGAAGTACGTCCACGTTGAGGGAGTGTGGCGCCACGAAGAGTGCCAACCGCCACAAAGGCATCACCCTATTCGTCGGTGAGCACACCACACAGGTGTACCCACTTCTCCACTAAGGAAGCTGGTCGAGGTGGCAAACCTTCACATGGTTGGGGTGAGCTCCACAAAAACGGAGGCTCCCAACACCATCTAGGGCTTGAACAACACCAAGCAATACCTCTAGATGAGCTCTCTACAAGGATCCCCATAGAAGGAGATCTAGGGTTCCAAGATCCACAGAAAGAGTCAAGGAAAATTTGAATCTTATTTGGTAGATAGTTAGATCTGGCCCTCCTCCTTCGATCCCCCAAAGATGGGGTGATTTGGCTGGCTAGGTAGGGAGATCCATAGATTTGAAGCTTGGAAACAATGGAAGAGAGAGAATGTTCTTCAGATTCAGACGTATAGATTTGTCGTGGGAGAAGAAGACCCCTTTTATACACGCCTAAGATGGACATTGCATAGTCAGGGGATCGCATGGTCTAGTGTCTACGCAGTTCACGCAAAGACCAGTCTCCTGGTGTGTGTGTGGGGGCGGGGGGGCATGGTCCCCCCTCTAAGAGTAGATATGTTTTTGTGCATCTTCCAGGGCACCCAGTGAGGGAGGGTGGGGATGATCCGGGCCTCGTTAGGCCAAATAATCTGCCCCCTTACTAGGAGTATCCTTCTTCTCTTTGCCTCCTTTATTTATTTCTCATCATCCTATTGCACACACACACAAACAAAACCCTACCACCTAGTCCCAGCGCAGACTAAAACTCGATGAACATCTTTAAATTTTGTGGATCATCAACCTCACGTGTTCGATTGAAATACCTACACACTTGAGCACACAGTGAGGCCGATTTGCATGCTGACAACAACACACAAAACCTCGAGGGATAGAGCTTGCTCTTTCAAATACAAACACATGAGGAATCTGCAAGATCGACCACGAGAGGAGCATCCTGAAAACTTTGTAGAAAATACCCCAAGGAAAAGGAGTACCACAAATAATTCCTTTGAGGTCCATACAAACACACCAAAACCTTGCAATTTCCACCATTGGCATAATGCCCGCCAGAAGAGGAGCCGAACATCGCAATATCCACATGAGTTGGGGCAGAGTCAAGAGTAAATATCTCATCATCTAACAAAACTAATTCTGATCTTTAAGTTGCCACTATAGTAAACATCTCCTTTCATGCAACTTTTGTACTAGTCATGTTCCGAGTAGAATTCGATGACTCGTGACATTTCAATACCGGGGGATTTTTTCATATTTCCAAATTTCCGAATCCGCTAGTGGCAAATCGACTAACCTTTAACTAGGCGCTCGGCTATTACGCGATCAAATGAGAAATAGTTGTTTCTTTTTTTTCATGAAAACATAAAAGCTTTGAGTGTCAATTCATTGATAGAAAAGGAGTTTACCTTACAAGCCTAAGACAAAGCTGGGACACCCACACACACCCAACACTCAAACCTAGACTATGACAAAAAGCCGAAATCCATCGAGTGCGCCTCTAAGACGCTATTGTGCGACCTCCTCCGCTAAACAAAACCCATGCCGATGAAATTCGTGGTGCTTGTGCATCGAAAGTACCAAGAACCTGCAAGCCGTATCCAAGACGCGTACCCGGATCCCGCTAGCTCACCACGGGCTCAGCTGGGAGCATTGCTGCTCCGGCCTCAGCCCAAATCCAGGTACGCCTTCGGCTCAGCGGCAACCTCCCAGCAACCTCCACGGACGTGCAGTCTTCGGCACACCTCCATCAAGCATAGAGGCCAGCCCACCACTGCTCATCCAAAGGCTTGCGTTGTCTGAGGAAGATCCTTGTCGCGCAAGCCACCACGATATCCATCAAGAGGCCGACGCCCCACCTGCATCGCAAGACGCCTCCCATGTGGCAAACACAGAGATCCCCGAGGAAGAACCAGTACTGCCCGAACTCAAGTTCCCAAGATGACGCCTCCAAGAAGGGTAGAACGTCAAAGACACCGTCGTCGCCCGATTTGCCATGAAAAATATGAGGTTTTGACCCGGAACCTGACATCCTAGATGAGGGAGGTGTCGGAACTCCTCGATTTTCCATGCCAAATATGAGGTTTTGACCCAGAACCTGACATCCTGGGTGAGGGAGGTGTCGGAACTCCTCGATGAGGCCACACAAGAAACGGCGTCCTCAGGCATCGCCGTTACTAGCCCCGAAAGGCAGGGCTTTCACCCGGAGCATGGTACCGCACCACCGCAAGTAGTGTCTGCCCTTCACCTAGAGCTCACGCGCTGACCTTTCCACTCAAAGCACGAGCCTTGCTAGGGCAACCCGACGGCAGCATGTCCAGTGCGCCAGATCAGGGGGCATCCATGCAACAAAGGGGGCAAGCCGCCGGCAAGGGGCACCACCAAACCGCAAGCAGCTGATACGTCTCCAACGTATCGATAATTTCTCGTGTTCCATGCCATATTATTGATGATACCTACATGTTTTATGCACACTTTATGTCATATTCGTGCATTTTCTGGAACTAACCTATTAACAAGATTCCGAAGAGCCGATTGTCGTTTTCTCGCTGTTTTTGGTTTCGAAATCCTAGTAACGAAATATTCTCGGAATTGGACGAAATCAACGCCCAGGGTCCTATTTTGCCACGAAGCTTCCGGAAGACCGAAGAGGAGTCGAAGTGGGGCCACGAGGAGCCGCCACCATAGGGCGGCGGGGCCCAGGCCTTGGCCGCACCGACCTGTGGTGTGGGGCCCTCGTGTGGCCCCCCACGTTTCCCTTCCGCCTACTTAAAGCCTCCGTCGCGAAAACCCCGATACGAAGAACCACGATACGGAAAACCTTCCAGAGACGCCGCCGCCGCCAATCCCATCTCGGGGGATTCGGAGATCTCCTCCGGCACCCCGCCGGAGAGGGGATTCATCTCCCGGAGGACTCTTCACCGCCATGGTCGCCTCCGGAGTGATGAGTGAGTAGTTCACCCCTGGACTATGGGTCCATAGCAGTAGCTAGATGGTTGTCTTCTCCTCATTGTGCTTCATTGTTGGATCTTGTGAGCTGCCTAACATGATCAAGATCATCTATCCGTAATACTATATGTTGTGTTTATCGGGATCCGATGGATAGAGAATACTATGTTATGTTAATTATCAAGTTATTACCTATGTGTTGTTTATGATCTTGCATGCTCTCCGTTATTAGTAGAGGCTCGGCCAAGTTTTTGCTCTTAACTCCAAGAGGGAGTATTTATGCTCGATAGTGGGTTCATGCCTACATTGATACCGGGACGATGTGATGAAAGTTCTAAGGTTGTGTTGTGCTCGTTGCCACTAGGGATAAAACATTGATGCTATGTCTAAGGATGTAGTTGTTGATTACATTACGCACCATACTTAATGCAATTGTCCGTAGCTTTGCAACTTAATACCGGAAGGGGTTCGGATGATAACCCGAAGGTGGAATTTTCGAGCATAGATGCAGTTGGATGGCGGTCTATGTACTTTGTCGTAATGCCCAATTAAATCTCACTATATTTATCATGACATGTATGTGCATTGTTATGCCATCTCTATTTGTCAATTGCCCGACTGTAATTTGTTCACCCAACATGCTTTTATCTTATGGGAGAGACACCTCTAGTGAACTGTGGACCCCGGTCCATTCTTTTATACTGAAATACAAATCTGCTGCAATAATTGTTCTTTACTGTTTTCTCTGCAAACAATCATCTTCCACACAATACGGTTAATTCTTTGTTACAGCAAGCCGGTGAGATTGACAACCTCACTGTTTCGTTGGGGCAAAGTACTTTGGTTGTGTTGTGCAGGTTTCACGTTGGCGCCGGAATCTCTGGTGTTGCACCGCACTACATCCCGCCGCCATCAACCTTCAACGTGCTTCTTGACTCCTACTGGTTCGATTAAACCTTGGTTTCTAACTGAGGGAAACTTGCCGCTGTGCGCATCACATCTTCCTCTTGGGGTTCCCAACGGACGTGTCAATTACACGCATCAAGCAAATTTACGGCGCCGTTGTCGGGGAGATCAAGACACGCTGCAAGGGGAGTCTCCACTTCCCAACCTCTTTACTTTGTTTTTGTCTTGCTTTATTTTATTTACTACTTTGTTTGCTGCATTATATCAAAACACAAAAAAATTAGTTGCTAGTTTTACTTTATTTACTTGTCTTGTTTGCTATATCAAAAACACAAAAAAATTAGTTTACTTGCATTTACTTTATCTAGTTTGCTTTATTTACTACTGCTAAAATGGCCACCCCTGAAAATACTAAGTTGTGTGACTTCACTAGCACAAATAATAATGATTTCTTATGCACACCTATTGCTCCACCTGCTACTACAGCGGAATTCTTTGAAATTAAACCTGCTTTCATCGAATCTTGTTATGCGAGAGCAATTTTCTCGGTGTTAGTTCCGATGATGCTCGCTGCCCATCTCAATAATTTTGTTGAATTGTGTGAAATGCAAAAGTATAAAGATGTAGATGGTGACATTATAAAATTAAAATTGTTTCCTTTCTCATTAAGAGGAAGAGCTAAAGATTGGTTGCTATCTCTCGCCTAAGAATAGTATTGATTCCTGGACTAAATGCAAGGATGCTTTTATTGGTAGATATTATCCCCCTGCTAAAATTATATCTTTGAGGAGTAGCATAATGAATTTTAAACAATTGGATAATGAACATGTTGCTCAAGCTTGGGAAAGAATGAAATCTTTGGTTAAAAATTGCCCAACCCATGGACTGACTACTTGGATGATCATCCAAACCTTCTATGCAGGACTAAAATTTTCTTCGCGGAATTTATTGGATTCAGCTGCTGGAGGTACCTTTTAATAAAGGCAAGATACATGTGTATAGTGCTATTCCCGGGATCACTGATAGCACACACATTACAAAATACAGTAATCATTGCAATAGTATCAAATTTCTACATCGCTGATCCAGAGGGTAAAGTAAAACCTTACAAATTGCATAGTCATATGGACTAGCTCAACAATGTTCAGAACTAACACAGCGGAAATGTAAATCATCAATGAGCCTTCATCATCTTCATGTGCCACAGGCAGTCATGTTGGAATGTAGACTCGAGATCCTACCACGTACTTCTCCTCAGAAAATCCTGCACGTTTGAATATGCAGCCCCACGAATGGAGGTCAGTAAAATGATGTACTGGCAAATGACACTTATATGGTGGCAGTTTTGGGTATGACTATCTACATGATATTTGGCAAGTGGAGTTTAGGCAAATTTGCATAAAGCCAATTTTATCCTATATTTTATTCAAAACAAAACATTTTGAAATCCTTTGAATGAAATTATGAAATCACACCATGGTTAAATCCCCCATGGGTTTTAGAATAATCACATGGTTACATCTCCCATGAGTTTTTCAAAGGTTGATACCAAATTTTAACTTATTCAGAAAAGGTGATGAGATTCTTCCGTACATTCCCTGTATAGAAAGCTCAAATCGTCCATAACCGGGGACACGGCTAAGATCTTAGGTTTAACTCTTGAGAGGTTGCGCTCTTTACCCACAATTCGCAACCAAGCCTTTTTGCCAAAATTCTTCCATCTTCATTAAGGCCAGAACAAGGTCACCACGAAGCTTTTCTTTAGTAGCCCCTCTACCTACCGGATCCGCCCGTACCCTGAAACTCCACCCACTGGCGGTACCCTAGGCGAGGTTTCCCACTAAATACTTAGCTAAGACAGAGCCCATAATGTATTGTGGTTGCACTGGAAGCTATCTAAAACAAGGACGACATAATAATCTCTCTAATCCTGGGTGGCAACCCCTATTCAACCGCACACTCTCAGGCACCCACCCGTCCACTGGTCCATCCCCAGGGATCGGAGCCCTGAGCAGCCGCCCACCACTCAAACAATCCACCCAGGTGATTTATTAAGGGTTGTTAATTTTCACTTTTCAAACCATCACAATCAAAACAATGAAACAGCATTTGGCATTTGATGTTGCAGAGCAAAAATAAAGTATCCTATTAATAGGTTCAGGAGTAGCTACACACTACTAGGGTTTGCTAAGCATAGCATAATACTTTTCTTTTGAAAACAAAATCCTATCATGCATACTAGTTGAAAAACACTAATGCATAATGAAATAGGTAGGATTTGAATGTCACTTGCCTTTTTGGTAGTCGAAGCGCGTACACTTATCTTAATCAAAATACGTGCCTCTCCGTACAACTATAACATAGAATATAGCACAACATAAACACACCATTCAACAACAACAACAAAATCAAACAACAGAAATCGCTCTATGGTACTAAGGTATGGCATGAGGTTTGGCTTGCAAGATATGGAGGTGAGAGTTTGGACGGAAAGTCACATGATTAGAAGGAATTGGATAATCTAAGATATAAATGAAGAATATTTATGCTTTACAAAAGCATGAAAAGGATATGGAACGGCTTAATTGAATCACATAGGTAATAAATAGTGCAACACAAATACTATTGAATAAGTGTGACAACAATTACTCAAAATAGTATGTATTACACATAGACTTGGGTATAAACAAATGATATATAGAATTACTCAATTTACTCATTTGTAAGTTGAATAGTTTTAAACTAAGTCAAAGGAGTGAATGAAAATGAATTTGGATAGACACGATATTGGTTCAAGGTAAAGTGTCTAGTGGTATTGGTGTGTGGATGTGATCATGAGTTTCACCTTCACAAAAGAATCACGTTGAGAAAGAAATATAGAAAACAATAATGGATATATACTCAAATTCTCATATTTGAATTTGAATATTTGCAAAGTGATTCAAATATTTTGGACAGTGGTGCTATTGGATGGAGTACTGTAAAACAAGTCTCATGCAATTGATATAGTGTGACAACACTTATCAGAGTAGCACAAGGTCACACATAGCATTGGATATGGACTAATGATATATTGAACCACTCAAGTAACTCATTTGAAAGTTTGAATATTTCGAACCAAGTGGAAGAGTTGAATGGCATGAATAATATTGGGATTTGGTTCGCGGAGCCTAATGGACAATAAGAGTTCAACACATGTGATATGAGTAGAGTATCTCCACACTACTAAAGCAAGGTAAAAATCTAAACTAGGACATGTCACACTTTAATCAAATAACTCAATTGGTATTTGAATAACATGAACTAGACAATCAGGAGTAAGCTATGCATTATCTGTGAACATGATAAAGAATTATAATGGTCATGGAAGATGGATATGATCATAAGGATCATTTGGGTAAAGGAACTATGTCGAAACCAGTTATAGGACAACACTTTTTGTGAAAAGGTATTAGAAGAAGTTTTCCAGATGGAAGAACTTTCTACACGGAAGTTGTAGAGAATTTCATTACGAGCGTATCGCCAAAAGAATCTCTCAGAAAATGTTTGTAGGATTTATTTCATAGACGATGTTGCGGATCAAAGGGATACCGCGAAAATAGAGTGGGCGAAACTAACATGCAAAATGTCTAACATGATCTACGTGATTTGCGGATTACAACGGTATAAAGTTTGCCGAAATCCGACTTACAGAACTCAAGATATGGATTTACACCTAAGTGGTTACAGTTTTAATGGTGTACGAAAAGTTGTCCGAACAAATTGCTCGGATGGAAAAACTTCCTACACGAAAGTTGTACAGAATCTAATTACAAACTTAACGGAACAACCACTAATCTAAACGGAGCTCTAGATCTATAGTTACGAAATTTCAAAGTTTCTAGGGAGCTAGTTAACTAGCTAACAGGATTCAGATTTAAGGTGGACGAAGGGATTACCGCTGCGGACGTCGAGGATGGCGCGGCCGCGTTGCGCTGTGTGCTGCGAGAGAGATGGAGATGCGCAGGGTGTGCGTTTGGGGCTGCCAGGGGCGGTATTTATAGGGGGCTTGGGGGTTTTAGGGTTTGCCCCTGGCTTCCTGGCGGCGCGGATGCGCTGGGTCGCGCGCACGCGTGCGTGCTGGGCTGGGGACGGGAGCTGGGCCAAGCTGGATGTGGCCGGGTGGGCTGGGTGGTCTGGGATGGCTGGAGGAGCTGGGAGCTGGGCCGAGCGGGCGGCAAAGTGCTGGCTGCCGCGCGGGCGGCGCTGGCTGCTGGGCCGGTCGGCTCGGCTGGCCGGCCCGATTCTGTTTTTTTTTCTTTTTTTTTTAAACAGAAATTGAAATACACTTTGGGGCTTTAAAAAAAATCGGAAAATTGCAAATAAGGTACCGTTGGATTCGTTATGAAAAATACTTTAATATGAGATCAATTTTGGAACCAAAATATACAATTTATAAAACCAAAATTTGACATACATGTCTATGTGGCTATAGTGCCTTTTTAGGGTTTAATATTTTTCTCAAATAAAATATTTTTATAAGTTTCAAAACCTCCGAACCAAAAGAGAGCATTAATTAGAAAATCTTTTGAAACTAAGGTTTATGAAAACTACTATATTTCTCCAACAACCTTTTTAATATCTTTTTGTGAAAATAACATAATCATTATATGCACTTAGCCTAATTGGCTACTTTGGCAATATTTTGCAAATATAGTTTTCTATAGTTTTATTTTATTAAATAGAAATCCATTAAGGATTTGAAAACCTTGAAAACCAAGACATGTTTAGTTTTGAAAATACTTTGAAACCAAAAGTCTTTGCAAACCTTATTTTGGAAAATACTTTTAAATAACTTCAAAAAGTTTTAATTCCTTATGAATTTTCTAATCAAGTTCGAACAATCAAGCATTAATTTTATTTTTATTTTACATTCCAAAATTTAGAAAATTTCGGGATGTGACAAATTCTTACAACAATAATAGGAATACACCCCCTGGACTTGAAGCTATGCTTAAAGAATTTATTAGTACACAAACTGCCTTTAACAAATCTGTTGAGGAAAAGTTCAATAAAATTGATATTCTTGCTTCTAAGGTTGATAGTCTTGCTTCTGATGTAGATCTTTTGAAATCGAAAGTTATGCCTAATAGGGATATTGAAAATAAAATTGTTACTACAGCAAATGCCATCCAAGTTAGAATTAATGAGAATATAAGATTAATGGCTGAAGCTGCGTGCTAGGTGGGATAGAGAAGAAAATGAAAAACTAGCTAAAGAGAAAAATGTAGCTAAAGTTTGGACTATTACCACCACTAGCAATGCTAATGATTCACATGTTGCTGCACCTCCTACTATCAATGGTAAAATAATTGGTGTTGGCAATGTTTCTACTCCTAGTGCAAAGCGCGCAAAATTACTCGAAACCGCTAAAACTGCTCGAAACCGCTTGTGATAAAGCTGCTGAAATTTTTTCCAACCTTGGGGATGATAATCCCATTGCTTTAGATTGTAATGATTTAGATTTTGATGATTGCCACATCTCTGAAGTTATAAAGTTCTTACAAAAACTTGCTAAAAGTCCTAATGCTAGCGCTGTAAACTTGGCTTTCACAAAACATATTACAAATGCCCTCATAAAAGCTAGAGAAGAGAAACTAAAACTTGAAACTTCTATTCCTAGAAAGCTAGAGGATGGTTGGGAGCCCATCATTAAAATGAGGGTCAAAGATTTTGATTGTAATGCTTTATGTGATCTTGGTGCAAGTATTTCGTTATGCCTAAGAAAGTTTATGATATGCTTGACTTGCCACCATTGAAAAATTGTTATTTGGATGTTAATCTCGCTGATAATGCTAAAAAGAAACCTTTGGGGAGAGTTGATAATGTTCATATTATGGTTAACAATAACTTTGTCCCCGTTGATTTTGTTGTCTTGGATATTGAATGCAATGCATCTTGCCCCATTATATTGGGAAGACCTTTTCTTCGAACCGTTGGTGCTACTATTGATATGAAGGAAGGTAATATTAATTATCAATTCCCTCTCAAGAAAGGTATGGAACACTTCCCTAGAAAGAGAATGAAGTTACCTTATGATTCTATTATTAGAACTAATTATGATGTTGATGCTTCGTCTCTTGATGTTACTTGATATACACTTTTTGCGCCTAGCTGAAAGGCGTTAAAGAAAAGCGCTTATGGGAGACAACCCATGTTTTTACTACAGTATTTTTGTTTTATATTTGAGTCTTGGAAGTTGTTTACTACTGTAGCAACCTCTCCTTATCTTAGTTTTGAGTTTTGTTGTGCCAAGTAAAGTCTTCGATAGTAAAGTGAATACTAGATTTGGATTACTGCGCAGAAACAGATTTCTTTGCTGTCACGAATCTGGGTCTAATTCTCTGTTGGTAACTCAGAAAATTAAGCCAATTTACGTGAGTTATCCTCAGATATGTACGCAACTTTCATTCAATTTGGGCATTTTCATTTGAGCAAGTCTGGTGCCCTAATAAAATCCATATTTACGGACTGTTCTGTTTTGACAGATTCTGCCTTTTATTTCGCATTGCCTCTTTTGCTATGTTGGATGAATTTCTTTGATCCATTAATGTCCAGTAGCTTTATGCAATGTCCAGAAGTGTTAAGAATGATTGTGTCACCTCTGAACATGTTAATTTTTATTGTGCACTAACCCTCTAATGAGTTGTTTCGAGTTTGGTGTGGAGGAAGTTTTCAAGGATCAAGAGAGGAGTATGATGCAATATGATCAAGGAGAGTGAAAGCTCTAAGCTTGGGATGCCCCGGTGGTTCACCCCTGCATATTCTAAGAAGACTCAAGCGTCTAAGCTTGGGGATGCCCAAGGCATCCCCTTCTTCATCGACAACATTATCAGGTTCCTCCCCTCACTACTAGGAAAAGGCCTAGCCGTAAGAACGGTATCAGTGGCGCACCCCTATACTGGTGCGCCACTACTAATTAGCAGTGGCGCACCAAAAAGTGGTGCTCCACTGATACAAATATAGCAGTGGCGCACTGCTTTTGAGATGCGCCATCCCTAAGGTTTAGCCAGATTTCATCCCTTCCCTAAACTTAGCAGTGGCGCACCCCTTAGTGGTGCGCCATTGCTATCTCACACAGGAATGACGCACCACTAGACCTGCGCCACTGCTAGCTCAAATAACACTGGGTCACATGTATGTGGTGCGCCACAGGCACGAAATTCCGACCGGCCGCATCTGCCACGCGGCACCACCACGCACCCACCAAACCACATGCCTCCACCAGCCCACCACGCACATGGCCTGGGGGCCCACCACGCACATGGCCTGGCCTCCACGCCGCCCCCCCCCCCCGTCCCCAATAATTCGGCCGCCCTCTTCCTCTTCCTCTCTCCAATAATTCGGCCGCCCTCTTCCTCTTCCTCTCTCCACTCCACACCGCCGCCCTCTTCATCTTCCTCTCTCCACTCCACACCGCCGCCCCACCCTCCCCCGTCCCCCACCGCCGCCCCCCGTCCAGACAAGCCCGACGCCGCCCCTTCTCCCACCCGAGCGGCGGCCATGCTCGACCGGTGTGTCGAGGCGCGGCCACGCTCCCGTCGACGCGCTCCCCGCCGGCGACCTCTCCATCGCCCTCCCCCTCCCCGCTGGCGCAGCCGCGTCCCGCCGCGCTCTCTCCCTCCGCGTCGCCGAAGCCGCGGTACCCACCCGCCTCGTAACCGTGGAGGACGACGGCTCCCAGGCGAGTTCGACCCCGGGGCGCCGCGGCCGTTCGGGCTCGCGCCACAGCGAGCACCACCCGCCGCCGCCACAGCGAGCACCACCCGCCGCCGCCACCATCCGCTCGCGGACGACGAGACCGCTGTTGAAAGACGCGCACCGCTCGCGGACGAGGATACCGCGGTGCACGCGGCGGCGGGCCAGGGCGGGCTCATCTTCCTCCTCCACTCCCCACCACGCCGGACGACAGACGACGGCGCCGGCGCGCCGGCGAGGAGCACGTCGACGGGCAGGCGGCGCTGGCAGCGACGCGGTTCTTTAGGACTAGATTGCTTTTCGTTTTTGGTTACAGGGTGTTTTCTGTAAATATTGTTGTAAATTTTGCTTAAGTGCTCTGTAATAAGTAATACAATTACTGTAATGTTATTAAAAAATGATCTGGTCCGCGAAGGTTTGTTGTTTTCATTCCTGGTCAACTCGGTAGAGCTGGTCCATGTGGCCTTTTTTATTTTTTTATTCATTAACAAGCAGTGGGGCACCCAATATGTGTACAGTGGCGCACCCTATACCTGTAATAGTGGCGCACCCTATATTTGAACCAGTGCGCCATTGCTACATAATTTACTAGTGGAGCACCTCGAGGTGCGCCACTGCTAAACTGTTAGCAGTGGCGTGATAGTAGTGGCGCACCACTAGTGCGCCACTGATAGCAAAAAGTGGTGCGTCACTGATTGCCTTTTTCCTAGTAGTGCCTGAAACTATATTTTTATTCCGTCACATCTTATGCACTTTGCTTGGAGCGTCGGTTTGTTTTTGTTTTTGTTTTGTTTGAATAAAATGGATCCTAGCATTCACTTTGTGGGAGAGAGACACGCTCCGTTGTAGCATATGGACAAGTATGTCCTTAGGCTCTACTCATAGTATTCATGGCGAAGTTTCTTCTTCGTTAAATTGTTATATGGTTGGAATTGGAAAATGCTACATGTAGTAATTCTAAAATTTCTTGGATAATTTGATACTTGGCAATTGTTGTGCTCATGTTTAAGCTCTTGCATCATATACTTTGCACCCATTAATGAAGAAACACTTAGAGCTTGCTAATTTGGTTTGCATATTTGGTTTCTCTAGAGTCTAGATAACATCTAGTATTGAGTTTTGAACAACAAGGAAGACGGTGTAGAATCTTATAATGTTTACAATATGTATTTTATGTGAGTTTTGCTGCACCGTTCATCCTTGTGTTTGTTTCAAATAACCTTGCTAGCCTAAACCTTGTATCGAGAGGGAATACTTCTCATGCATCCAAAATCCTTGAGCCAACCACTATGCCATTTGTGTCCACCATACCTACCTACTACATGGTATTTATCCGCCATTCCAAAGTAAATTGCTTGAGTGCTACCTTTAAAATTCCATCATTCACCTTTGCAATATATAGCTCATGGGACAAATAGCTTAAAACTATTGTGGTATTGAATATGTACTTATGCACTTTATCTCTTATTAAGTTGCTTGTTGTGCGATAACAATGTTTACGGGGACGCCATCAACTACTCTTTGTTGAATATCATGTGAGTTGCTATGCATGTCCGTCTTGTCCGAAGTAAGAGAGATCTACCACCTTAATGGTTGGAGCATGCATATTGTTAGAGAAGAACATTGGGCCGCTAACTAAAGCCATGATTCATGGTGGAAGTTTCAGTTTTGGACATATATCCTCAATCTCATATGAGAATAATAATTGTTGCCACATGCTTATGCATTAAAGAGGAGTCCATTATCTGTTGTCCATGTTGTCCCGGTATGGATGTCTAAGTTGAGAATAATCAAAAGCGAGAAATCCAAAATGCGAGCTTTCTCCTTAGACCTTTGTACAGGCGGCATGGAGGTACCCCATTGTGACACTTGGTTAAAACATGTGTATTGCAATGATCCGGTAGTCCAAGCTAATTAGGACAAGGTGCGGGCACTATTAGTATACTATGCATGAGACTTGCAACTTTTAGGATATAATTTTCATAACTCATATGCTTTATTACTACCGTTGACAAAATTGTTTCATGTTTTCAAAATAAAAGCTCTAGCACAAATATAGCAATCGATGCTTTCCTCTTTGAAGGACCATTCTTTTTACTTTTATGTTGAGTCAGTTCACCTATCTCTCTCCACCTCAAGAAGAAAACACTTGTGTGAACTATGCATTGATTCCCACATACTTGCATATTGCACTTGTTATATTACTCTATGTTGACAATTATCCATGAGATATACATGTTACAAGTTGAAAGCAACCGCTGAAACTTAATCTTCCTTTGTGTTGCTTCAATACCTTTACTTTGATTTATTGCTTTATGAGTTAACTCTTATGCAAGACTTATTGATGCTTGTCTTGAAGTACTATTCATGAAAGTCTTTGCTTTATGATTCACTTGTTTACTCATGTCATTACCATTGTTTTGATCGCTGCATTAATTACATATGTTTACAAATAGTATGATCAAGGTTATGATGACATGTCACTTCAGAAATTATCTTTGTTATCGTTTTACCTGCTCGGGACGAGCAGAACTAAGCTTGGGGATGCTGATACGTCTCCAACGTATCGATAATTTCTTATGTTCCATGCCATATTATTGATGATACCTACATGTTTTATGCACACTTTATGTCATATTCGTGCATTTTCTGGAACTAACCTATTAACAAGATGTCGAAGAGCCAGTTGTTGTTTTCTACTGTTTTTGGTTTCAGAAATCCTAGTAACGAAATATTCTCGTAATTGGACGAAATCAACGCCCAAGGTCCTATTTTTCCACGAAGCTTCCGGAAGACCGAAGAGGAGTCGAAGTGGGGCCACGAGGAGCCGCCACCATAGGGCGGCGCGGCCCAGGCCTTGGCCGCGCCGACCTGTAGTGTGGGGCCCTCGTGTGGCCCCCCACGTTGCCCTTCCGCCTACTTAAAGCCTCCGTCGCGAAAACCCCGATACGAAGAACCACGATATGGAAAACCTTCCAGAGACGCCGCCGCCGCCAATCCCATCTCGGGGGATTACGGAGATCTCCTCCGGCACCCTGCCGGAGAGGGGATTCATCTCCCGGAGGACTCTTCACCGCCATGGTCGCCTCCGGAGTGATGAGTGAGTAGTTCACCCCTGGACTATGGGTCCATAGCAGTAGCTAGATGGTTGTCTTCTCCTCATTGTGCTTCATTGTTGGATCTTGTGAGCTGCCTAACATGATCAAGATCATCTATACTGTAATACTATATGTTGTGTTTGTCGGGATCCGATGGATAGAGAATACTATGTTATGTTAATTATCAAGTTATTACCTATGTGTTGTTTATGATCTTGCATGCTCTCCGTTATTAGTAGAGGCTACGGCCAAGTTTTTGCTCTTAACTCCAAGAGGGAGTATTTATGCTCGATAGTGGGTTCATGCCTACATTGATACCGGGACGAGTGATAGAAAGTTCTAAGGTTGTGTTGTCTTGTTGCCACTAGGGATAAAACATTGATGCTATGTCTAAGGATGTAGTTGTTGATTACATTACGCACCATACTTAATGCAATTGTCTGTTGCTTTGCAACTTAATACTTGGAAGGGTTCGGATGATAACCTGAAGGTGGACTTTTAGGCATAGATGCGGTTGGATGGCGGTCTATGTACTTTGTCGTAATGCCCAATTAAATCTCACTATATTTATCATGACATGTATGTGCATTGTTATGCCCTCTCTATTTGTCAATTGCCCGACTGTAATTTGTTCACCCAACATGCTTTTATCTTATGGGAGAGACACCTCTAGTGAACTGTGGACCCCGGTCCATTCTTTTATACTCGAAATACAAATCTGCTTGCAATAATTGTTCTTTACTTGTTTTCTCTGCAAACAATCATCTTCCACACAATACGGTTAATCCTTTGTTACGGCAAGCCGGTGAGATTGACAACCTCATCTGTTTCGTTGGGGCAAAGTACTTTGGTTGTGTTGTGCGGGTTCCACGTTGGCGCCGGAATCTACGGTGTTGCGCCGCACTACATCCCGCCGCCATCAAGTTTCAACGTGCTTCTTGACTCCTACTGGTTCGATTAAACCTTGGTTTCTAACTGAGGGAAACTTGCCGCTGTGCGCATCACACCTTCCTCTTGGGGTTCCCAACGGACGTGTCAATTACACGCATCAGCAGCACAGGTGCCGCCATGGGAGGGCTCGCCGGCAGGGCTGCGCGCATCCACCTTTGTAATATCCCAGGTATTGGGGTTACAAAAATAGAGGAAACAGATGTGTGCATTGCATTCATGCATAGAAAATCTGGGGAATTTTCGCGCTTAAAAGTAAAACGGTCACAGTAACTGAAGTTTCACTTGACCTTGGTGGAATTGAAGTAGCTCATCAAGTCAAGCGCTATAAAACTTAATGTGACTATGTTAAAACTTTGTTTTGGGTAGAGGTGATTTGATCTAAGGGGTTAGATCAAATGGAACCAATAATCAACACAACAACACTTTATTTAATGATCAATTGCTTGATCTTATAAAAGTTTATAATATGGTAACCCTTGCCATAACATAAGGACATCTGTGCAATTACAAACCAAGTAACAATAAAATGGAGAAACCATTCTTCACTTATCTTCTCCATGTCTGAAAACTAATCCATGATCCTACCATGAAACCTCATGGTATTCATTCCACTTCAACATTGGAATTACAACAAGGAGATCCACTCAAGAAGTATACATTCTCCTACATTCCAAGTTATTACACATCAAACCTAGAGAGGTGAGAGTTCTATAGTATTTATTAAAGAAGCAATGGAAAACCTTAAACTAAAACCTTGGATATACATCCAAGTATTCCAACCATCACTATGAAGAGAAACCCTAGGATATTATTCCCGACCATTCCTAGAGAGAGAACCCAATTATATTAAACATAGATATTGATGATCACATCATTCCCTATGGAGACTAACCTTAGGTTAGTATTAAAGACCTTTCCAGATGAGAGAGATCAAGCATACAAATCATAGCTTTACCTATTTAAGAATAAAGGACAACCATTGAACAAAAGTATTAGGAGTTAAACCATATCATTTGGGAGTGGTGAGCTAGCCAATACCAAATGGAGTAAGATCATATCCATGAATTGATGAAGTAAAGTAGAAACTAACCCAACTAATCATATAGGTGGAGATTTAACCTTGACTATCTAATGAGATCTTGTGAATACACCATAAACCCTAGAATAACTATTCCTATGAAAGAGAGCTCAAGCTATAGTGCTACACTCAAGTTAGTTGAGGCAACACTTGAATTTGAGGGAGAGAACTATCCATATCACCAGATGATTATAGCATCATTGATTAAGTAGAACCCTAACAAAATATCTCAGGCATTCTCCTGGGATATAAACTTTAGAGGCAACCATGGTAGTCCCATCCTAGACAGTAAAATAGAAGTGCTATACCTTAATTGATCAAGACAATGCTTGATCATAGAAGTGAGAACCCCATTTAAGGAGAGATACTTTAGGAAGCCAAACCTTGAACAATATAAATTAAGTGATGATCATAAACCTAAGAACTTGAGGAAATAATATCAAGAATAAGTTGATCATGTCTAACCATGATCATGCTCTTGAGGTATGGAGGATAGGTTAAAACCTAATAGGACAAGTAGATATCATTTACCACATGAAATTATAGGGAGATCAATAGTAAGCAACCCTAAGCTTATATCCTAACTTTAACTTGTGAATCACTTGGTGATCATAAGTACAATTCTACCACATCTACATTCCACTTATCTTTCACTTCAGAACCACAAGAAAACTTTTAGAGTAAAACTCTATACTTTATAAGGTGAGAAACCATATATCCATATGACCAAAGTTAACTATAAAAAGAACTATAACCAATGTAGTTAACTTAATGATAAATTAAGGATAATAATTGTAGTTAATTGGTAGAAGATAAAACCAATTCTAAAATCCTTAGTAATTAAATGAGCACAGAAGCAATTAAGAAAGTAACCATATTATCTTGGTTAGGGGAGATTAACCCTAGCACATGCAATATGGTGTCATCCCATCTCTATAACCTAGAATTAAATCTCAACCCTAGTTTATGTATCACTATGGTGATCATAATACAAACCATGCCATAGTTGAGAGTCAAACCAACTGCCATTAGGTGAATCTCATTAGAACCCTAGGATTGCTCACAAACTACATCTTGTGTTTCAATTATGAACCTAAGATTAACCTAGTGTTAAATACCATAATTACAATCATATGTGTGATCAACCACTTATCCTCATAAGTCAAAACCAAACTATGTTGAGAATAATGTTCACCCTAGGGCATTCAAGATAGAATTAATACAATTCATTAGCACATAGTTATGCACATAAAATAATAGGCAAGTGACAACCTTTTCAAAAGGAGGTCAAATCTTTAGAGATATTTTAACACATGAACTTATGCCATTAAGTCACCCCTTATTGAAATTCATTAATAAGTATTACTTTGGGATTGTTTCATACAAAGTAATACCAACAAAACTCCATATATCACTAAGTAATAAAATTATCATATGGAAAACAATTTTTAACATTCTTAAAGATAATAGTCAAATTCAGGTCCATATGGATATTTGAATTCAAATCCCAATAATAACAACTAAACCAAGGTTATAGTACCCACATTAAATTTTCTAATACATTATCTAAGTGGGTGATGAATCTTGGGCTATTCCCTGTATTATTCAATTAAGAAATACCTGCAACATAGAAAAGGATTCAAATTTGAATTTAAACCAGGAATTAAAATAGAATTTGAAAACAGAAAATAAAAACAGATAAAAGAAAAGGGGAGAAAGGCCTTACCTGGCTACCTGGACCTTGCCAAGCCGACGCAGCCCACCAACCAGCCCAACTACTGGCCCAACTGCACCAGCCCAGCACAGCCCATAGTGGCCAAAGTACCCCTTCGTTTAAAAAAAAGAGAGGAGAGGGTCATCCTCATCCTCTCCAGTACGCATGCCGGCCAGCTCGACGCCGTGCCTCCCTTCTCCTCGCGCTGGCGCCTTCTCCTCGCCCGACGGTGTGACGAGGCACGCCACTGAGCCTTATAAATAACCCTGGTCGACGAATGAGCACCGTTTCCCCTCCTTCCTCTCCAATTGCATCCATGCTGAAACCCTGGCTCCGCCAGTCTCTCTTACCGCCGGCGAACTAGGCCTTCCCGAGCAGAGCTAAGCCCACCAGCGTGACGACCGTCCTCGACAAGCTCAGCCCACGGACGGAATTGAGCTGAGGTGCCCGAGATCGACGCCGACGCCATCGTCTTCTCCGACACCGGCAACACCAAATTCCGGCAAGCCAGACTCCCACGAACTTCGCCGACCATACCGTCGCATTCCTGGTGAGCATGTGATGGGTTAGAGCTTCATTTCGCATCCGTTAGGCCCCTGTAGCCATAATCCATCGATGGCCGGAGCCCGCCGCCGCAGGTGGTGAACTCCGGTGATGCTCCGGTGACCATTGGGAAAAACCATCACCACCATCGTACTCACCACGTCGAGGGAGTCGATTAGTGTTAGCCGCGCGTCCAGGGGAGCCAAAAATCGACGGCGCCGCCACACCCTGCCTCACCGGCGTTTAAACGCCGGTAGGGTCAACACGCCGGTCAACTTTGACCAGGCACAGCTTGCGTAGCAGCCTACATGGCACTGGTCCCACGGGTCAGTGTCTAGTGCTAGGTTCTGCCACGGTACTTAAACCGTTTTCTTTATTTTAATTTCAATTCAATAATTACTGAAACTTTATAAAAATGTAGAAAATTCATTTTAAGTCAGAAAAATATAAATGAGATATTAAAATTCTTAGAAAAGAAAACTCTATCCAATAAAAATATAAAATGAAATTTTTATTTTTAATAAAAAATTCAATTATTTAATACTTATTGTTTAAGCCTTTAATTTTAATTCTAAATTCAATTAAAATTCAATAATTAGGAAAAAGGTATAAAATAAATAAAAACCAGTAAAGTAAATAAGGAAAGCAATAAAATTGATTTTCCTTCACTATTAATTTATTAAATCCTTATTAGGAGGATTTTAAACCCAAATTAATAATTACCTTTATTATTAATTAATTAAAAATAATAAAATGCCAATTAAATATTATTTTTATTTCTAAGTTATTAATAACTTCAACTTTATTAATGAAGTTATTAATCCAATAATTGCAGGGTAATTAGGAAACCCTAGTTCCATTTTAAACCAAGTGATAACCTCATAATTTTATGTGGAACCCTAAAACCCTAATTCAATTATGCATCACACCCTAGTTCCATTATTACATGTGAACCTTAATTTAATTCTAACCTAAACCCTAGGTTAGAACATGTGATCATGTTACTCCATTACCATAGAGCCATAATTAGCAACTAAAGACATATCTATGTCCACATAAAATGTAGAACCCTATCACTAGCAAATTAGTATTCCAAGTATGCATACCATTAAACCAAGGTGATCAATTAAGATCAACCAAGTGTAAACCCTAGATCCTATTACCAAAACCATCATCCTTATTTATCCCTATTTAGCATCACACCATTGTGATGAACTCCAATAGCAACCATGCTAATATTGACATCACATCCCATACACACTAAACCCTATTAGTGTGAGATAATTATTAAACATCCTATTTAGGAAACCACCATTCCTTACTTAATGAATCCAATAACAAAACCTAGACAACCTCAACCCTAATAGTTATACTTCTTATTATCTAAGAAGTATGTTCTTCAAAAGTTATTCTTTTGAAGTAAATAAAGGATCATCATCAACCCTGCTTAATAGGAACCATAAACCCCAGTCAGTTATCACCAGCAAGATGAACCCACCATGATAGCAACCATGAATAACTAATTTCTTAAGTTGTTTATGCTTAAGTAAAACTATTCAAGCCTTGTTGCTAATAAATCCAACATTCTCAGGATCCGTCTAATACTTACTCCAGAAACTAGTAGAAACCATAGTCAACCATAGAACCCCACCAACCTAATTATCATACTTGTTCTTTATTAACAAATATGTTCTTCAAAAGTTATTCTTTTAAAGAATATAACAAGCAATCATTAACCATGCCATATAGTATTAAAACTGACAACTGTTCTTTACATATTAACATTATACCAACTATTATTTCTTGTGTGTGCTTAATTGATTACTATGCTTTATTATATAATTTGTACATGATGCCAAATAATCAAACCTTAAAAGAACCTTGTTTGTGAATCAATCTAAAAGTGCAACACACCCTGAACTAATCATTACCACTCACTAATCATAAATCATCGGGGTTAGGTCACGCTTAGAGCGATTGCATCTCATACTTATGCATTATTGCATCCTTGGCAATCTTTTAAACATCGTCCTTACCGGACGATGATGCTATTTCAGAATCTGGAGTTATTGCGTATCGAAGACCTTGCCTGCATAATCTTGCAGTCAAGAAAGGCAAGTTCATCACTTGCTCATGTCATTTGAGTATTTCTATCAAATTACTTGCAAAAGTATTATGGTTATCACTATTGCATAAAAATCAAAACCACTACTTTCATTACTATGAATATGACTATGTGGTGGGCAATGGAACCATGGATTGTGTTGATATGGTGGAGGTTCCATTGCACTGGCTTATATCCATCTAGGATTAACAACAAATGTCGTCCAGTGATTCTTGTACCATAATACCCGTGTTAACCATAAGATCCGGAGTGGGACGGAGTAGTCAAAAGTGTTTCCACCTCTCGTTCATCAACGGATGCGCTTTACCGTAGACACTTGTATCTGTCAGGGCAAGCGGTAGGCTGGGGAAGCCTTAAGTCCCCACGGCATAGTCCGTAGACACTTGTCGCTCGAAGAACAAGCGGTAGGCTGGGGAAGCCTTAAGTCCCCACGGTATTGCGGTCTATGATGGGTTGCAGCTACCGGCGAAGGAGTTTGGTTCGATCCCGGATCTGTCGTCGTGGTCGGGGTCCACCACGAAAACTATGGGAATAATGGGACCGGCGAGGACCCAGGGTCGGGGCATGCAACAAAGGGTGGGTGTTCGAGGTAGCGGAGGAACATGATTGGCTAGACCTTATACCGGGCCTCACACCAAAGGAAGTGTGGACGAGAACTTAAGCTCGGTTGGCACCAAGGTTAAGATCTCTTATGGGTAAAGCAACACACCTCTGCGAGTGTAAAGAACCGTGACCTGTCACTCCTCGTTCGGGATATGGAACTACGAACGCGGCCGGAAAGGAACTCCATGAAGTTCTAGTAAACCGGTGAAGGTCGACGGACATAGTTCTTCCGAATAAAAGCAACCTCTTGAAGAAATGGTTATGAAAACCTGCATTGGTATTAGACTTTCTGGTCTAATACCGTAGCTAGTGCATTAAACACCTCTTTCCTATAATGAACTTGTTGAGTACGCTCGTACTCATCCCACTCTTAAATCCCCTGCTTAGATATGGAAGCATCGAAGGAGGATCTACAGTGCAACTCGAAGGCCGAGGAGTCTACAACTACTTCAAGGGAACAGGACCCTGTCAGAGGAGTCAGATAACACATCCAACAAGGAGAAACCTAGATTAGCAATAGAAAGGAACTAGCTTCCTAAACCTAGCTCCTACTTAGCTAGAATCTATTCATAGCCTCTGTAGTTAGTTAAATACTCTACAAATAGAGTTCGTGATAGGCTTAGACTACGAGTCATTCTTCTGGAGTTTAGTTGCAGTTTTACCTCATTGTAAAGTAGGAGGCTGTGTGGATCTTTTGTAAAGAGTCAGTGTTGTAATTCTATAGACATGCCTTGGACCCGCATATGTTTCGTTGTACCACTACGAGCGATATAATACTAGTGGAACGGTGTTTCATTGGTGTTATATCGGACTTGCATACTACACCATGCGGTGGTATGCCGGGTCACCACAGTTGGTATCAGAGCAAATGCTTTGACCTTAGGATTAAAAACCCTTTAAAGGAGACCTATAGGATTGGTAGTGTCTATAGGAAGTTGTCTTAGGTGAACCAAATCTTTTTATGACTTGAGATGGATATTCACTTGAGAATAATCCTGACACACTTGAGTCAACATTTCTTACCTATATTTCCTAAGTAATGTTAGCTAGCTAATCTCAAATTATGTAGGATACTCTTAAGACCCTAAAATAATTATGAGTAGACCACAGTTGGTATACAATACATGGTAGTCCAAAGAGAGGATACAACCATAAGGAAGATATCCTAGTGGAAGATGTGTACCAACATATGTTATGATTAAGTAAGAGTTATCCAGACTGGTAATAGGAGTTATATCAATTGATGAAGATAATTAAGATATCCTAATAGAAGATGTAGACCAAGTTAAGTAATGAGTAAGTAAAATTATCTAGACATATGAAACAATTGATAGTAAGTGATAATTATGAGTTATATGAGGTAGTATAGACCATGATGAGTCAGTCATGGGAGGTAAGGAAGAGAGATAGAAATAAAATGTGTCTACTTACATGGTAGAGTTGTTAATCATATAAGATTCACCTGAGAATCACTATGTGAGGTAATAGAACCTCATAAATATTTAGGAGGAGAACAATAAGAAGCCAGATATTAGTGCAAGGACTGTGTTCCAAAAATATGGGAAGTGCGCCAAGCACATCCTGACCATAGGTTTATGATAGAAACACTTGAAAGGATAGAAGCTATATTCCAATAGATATGTGTTTAGAGTAGCCATACTAGAACCTAGACATATCATGTGAGATAGTCCTCAATAAAATGAAAGTTAAGTAGTAATTCCAAAGAAAATTAGGTTAACCTTAACTATCCTAGACCACCTTGTTTCAAGCTTATCTCATTGCAAATGTGCAATTAAGGTAAAGGTTGAGACAAATAGTAGAATCCCATATATTCGTGCTAAGTATCACGATATAAACCTATCGTATGTGGTGTTATATACTACACATCTCAGCCTGATGTTTAGAGATGTCATACTCAATTAGTATATTCAGGCTTATGATGGTGTGTATTATATGCACAAAGCTGAATCTTCTTGGATTTTATTGGATTTTCATTGTTTGACTAGATCCATACATGAAGTTTGACCTTGATATGCAAATGCATGTTGCAATATCAAGTCCTTACTTGATGCTATAGATCTAGAGGGTAATGGTATTCGTGTGAGGATGTGACGAATTCTGGAGATTCTGAAGACAAGATGAAGGTTCACCAGATAAAGGAAACAAAGTTGTGGGAAGTAACCACAATATTCAGAAGGAAGTACCAATCAAAACTCATGCTTTACCTCAACAGAGGAGTACTTTAGTACGGAAGAAGCATGAAGGTGAGAAATATGATGATTATGGTGAAGCTCACGCAGATCCATACTTAATATAGAAGAGGGAATGCATGGGAAATCACTTAGGATACTATAATCATAGTGTCAGCTAGTGGTTTTCTTGCAAAACAAACCCTGAATGAAGGAAGGTGATATATGAAATCATAGCAGACATAATAAGACCATAGTCGATATCAGAAGACCACAATTGGTATAATATCAATACTGCGAGATAAAGTAGAAGATGTCTCGTCCAGTTGATCAGAACCTATAATAGAATCCATTTTTAGATATCAAATAGCCACAGTTGGTACAATAACCACAGCTGGTATCAGTTGGTATTGCAAATAGTCCATGATTTAATTATTTGTAACAAAAGTTTGTGAACAAATAAAAATCTTGTCAGCCAAATAGCTAGATCTATAATCATTTAGTCGAAGGATTCACATTGGATGTCCACAATTGAGTGGATACACCACCAACATTCTTCGCGAGACCTCAGAAGAAGTAGAACCCATAAGTTAGAACCAGACTAATATTCCAACCATAAGTCCAATAGTTGGATGAAAAGGAATTGAAGAGCATAAGAAAACTCTAAGGGGTAGAGTAAACATTGAGTTGAATGTACAATAACTCAATATTTTGAGCAAGATAGAAGAAGAAGGTCTGAACTGAGAGGAAGTTCCATCTTATTTTCATAAGATTGTTGGACATTACTTTCAGAAGGATGTCAGACCAGAAGCCGAGATTTATACCTCGAGGAAGTAGAAGTGGACTATAACTTGATAAAGTGAGTAATAATTACTCAGAAGTACGATAGCTCAAGTCAGCTAAGTTTAATGAAGTTGGATGAAGAAAATACCATAGACCAAATGCAGCTCAAGAAGGCCAAAGACTGAAGTAGATTGACCATACCAAAACTAAAGTCTATTTGAAAGATTCCTTTCATGGAACCTAAATAACCCAAAATAGTTATAGGTATCAACTATAAACCATGATTGGATGGACTAAATGAGTCTAATCCATTCTTAGAGGAATAAACCACCAGGATCAATTCCATAGTAAGTACCTTACTAAGTCCCAATATTGAAGTTTTGGTAGTAAGGGAAAAACAAAGACCTATTTTATCAAATAGGAGAATGTTATCCAATTAGTCCTCAATAAAGACTGCCAGGACAAGAAGAAGTCCCAATCATTGAATCTTCAATGAGATAGGAAACAAGATTATAATAGTTGGAAGAAATCAATGAATCGAAGTAAGAGCCATGGTTCAGAGACGGGTATTATTAGATTCCAGAGAAAAATCATAGAACTGGAGTAAGAATTAATGTTCAGAGACAGATACTAATGGATTCCAGGAAGAATCTGGACAAGGGATGTATTCAATTATATCCAGTAAGATCACCATGGAGTTCGAGAAAAGATTTAGTCTGCACAAGTCAGATCCACACTCCGAAACGTGAGAGAGTTCAAACTTCGAGGATGAAGTTTAGTTTAAGGGGTAGAGACTGTAATATCCCAGGTATTGGGGTTACAAAAATAGAGGAAACAGATGTGTGCATTGCATTCATGCATAGAAAATCTGGGGAATTTTCGCGCTTTAAAGTAAAACGGTCACGATAGCGAAGTTTCACTTGACCTTGGTGGAATTGAAGTAGCTCATCAAGTCAAGCGCTATAAAACTTAATGTGACTATGTTAAAACTTTGTTTTGGGTAGAGGTGATTTGATCTAAGGGGTTAGATCAAATGGAACCAATAATCAACACAACAACACTTTATTTAATGATCAATTGCTTGATCTTATAAAAGATTATAATATGGTAACCCTTGCCATAACATAAGGACATCTGTGCAATTACAAACCAAGTAACAATAAAATGGAGAAACCATTCTTCACTTATCTTCTCCATGTCTGAAAACTAATCCATGATCCTACCATGAAACCTCATGGTATTCATTCCACTTCAACATTGGAATTACAACAAGGAGATCCACTCAAGAAGTATACATTCTCCTACATTCCAAGTTATTACACATCAAACCTAGAGAGGTGAGAGTTCTATAGTATTTATTAAAGAAGCAATGGAAAACCTTAAACTAAAACCTTGGATATACATCCAAGTATTCCAACCATCACTATGAAGGGAAACCCTAGGATATTATTCCAGACCATCCCTAGAGAGAGAACCCAATTATATTAAACATAGATATTGATGATCACATCATTCTCTATGGAGACTAACCTTAGGTTAGTATTAAAGACCTTTCCAGATGAGAGAGATCAATCATACAAATCATAGCTTTACCTATTTAAGAATAAAGGACAACCATTGAACAAAAGTATTAGGAGTTAAACCATATCATTTGGGAGTGGTGAGCTAGCCAATACCAAATGGAGTAAGATCATATCCATGAATTGATGAAGTAAAGTAGAAACTAACCCAACTAATCATATAGGTGGAGATTTAACCTTGACTATCTAATGAGATCTTGTGAATACACCATAAACCCTAGAATAACTATTCCTATGAAAGAGAGCTCAAGCTATAGTGCTACACTCAAGTTAGTTGAGGCAACACTTGAATTTGAGGGAGAGAACTATCCATATCACCAGATGATTATAGCATCATTGATTAAGTAGAACCCTAACAAAATATCTCGGGCATTCTCCTGGGATATAAACTTTAGAGGCAACCATGGTAGTCCCATCCTAGACAGTAAAATAGAAGTGCTATACCTTAATTGATCAAGACAATGCTTGATCATAGAAGTGAGAACCCCATTTAAGGAGAGATACTTTAGGAAGCCAAACCTTGAACAATATAAATTAAGTGATGATCATAAACCTAAGAACTTGAGGAAATAATATCAAGAATAAGTTGATCATGTCTAACCATGATCATGCTTCTTGAGGTATGGAGGATAGGTTAAAACCTAATAGGACAAGTAGATATCATTTACCACATGAAATTATAGGGAGATCAATAGTAAGCAACCCTAAGCTTATATCCTAACTTTAACTTGTGAATCACTTGGTGATCATAAGTACAATTCTACCACATCTACATTCCACTTATCTTTCACTTAGAACCACAAGAAAACTTTTAGAGTAAAACTCTATACTTTATAAGGTGAGAAACCATATATCCATATGACCAAAGTTAACTATAAAAAGAACTATAACCAATGTAGTTAACTTAATGATAAATTAAGGATAATAATTGTAGTTAATTGGTAGAAGATAAAACCAATTCTAAAATCCTTAGTAATTAAATGAGCACATGAAGCAATTATGAAAGTAACCATATTATCTTGGTTAGGGGAGATTAACCCTAGCACATGCAATATGGTGTCATCCCATCTCTATAACCTAGAATTAAATCTCAACCCTAGTTTATGTATCACTATGGTGATCATAATACAAACCATGCCATAGTTGAGAGTCAAACCAAGCTGCCATTAGGTGAATCTCATTAGAACCCTAGGATTGCTCACAAACTACATCTTGTGTTTCAATTATGAACCTAAGATTAACCTAGTGTTAAATACCATAATTACAATCATATGTGTGATCAACCACTTATCCTCATAAGTCAAAACCAAACTATGTTGAGAATAATGTTCACCCTAGGGCATTCAAGATAGAATTAATACAATTCATTAGCACATAGTTATGCACATAAAATAATAGGCAAGTGACAACCTTTTCAAAAAGGAGGTCAAATCTTTAGAGATATTTTAACACATGAACTTATGCCATTAAGTCACCCCTTATTGAAATTCATTAATAAGTATTACTTTGGGATTGTTTCATACAAAGTAATACCAACAAAACTCCATATATCACTAAGTAATAAAATTATCATATGGAAAACAATTTTTAACATTCTTAAAGATAATAGTCAAATTCAGGTCCATATGGATATTTGAATTCAAATCCCAATAATAACAACTAAACCAAGGTTATAGTACCCACATTAAATTTTCTAATACATTATCTAAGTGGGTGATGAATCTTGGGCTATTCCCTGTATTATTCAATTAAGAAATACCTGCAACATAGAAAAGGATTCAAATTTGAATTTAAACCAGGAATTAAAATAGAATTTGAAAACAGAAAATAAAAACAGATAAAAGAAAAGGGGAGAAAGGCCTTATCTGGCTACCTGGACCTTGCCAAGCCGACGCAGCCCACCAACCAGCCCAACTACTGGCCCAAATGCACCAGCCCAGCCACGGCCCATAGTGGCCAAAGTACCCCTTCGTTTAAAAAAGAGAGGAGGAGGGTCGTCCTCATCCTCTCCGATACGCATCGCACGGCCGGCTCGACGCCGTGCCTCCCTGCTCCTCGCGGCGGCGCCTTCTGCTCGCCCGACGGTGTGACGAGGCACGCCACTGAGCCTTATAAATAACTCTGGTCGACGAATGAGCACCGTTTCCCCTCCTTCCTCTCCAATTGCATCCATGCTGAAACCACAGCTCCGCCGGATCTCTTGCCGCCGTAGCGAACTAGGCCTTCCAGCGAGCTGAGCCACCGGCGTGACGGCCAGTCCTCGACAAGCTCAGCCCACGGAAGGAATCGAGGCTGAGGTGCCCGAGATCGCCGCCGACGCCATCGTCTTCTCCGACGCCGGCAGACGCTGGAAATTCCGGCGAAGCCGATTCCCCTGAGCATCGCCGACCACACCGTCGCATTCTGGTGAGCTCTGCTGATGGGTTAGAGCTTCATTTCGCATCCGTTAGGCCCCGCAGCCATAATCCATCGATGGCCGGAGCCCGCCGCCGCGGGTGGTGAACTCGCGGCGATGCTCCCGGTGACCATTGAGAAAGACCATCGCCACCATCGTACTCACCGTCGACGTGAGTCGATTAGTGTTAGCAGCGCGTCCGGGAGCCAAGAATCGACGGCGCCGCCACACCGCCCGCCGACGTTTAAACGCCGGTGGGGTCAAGCCTGCTGGTCAGCTTACGACCGAGGCCAGCTGCGTGGCAGCCTGACGTGGGCTACGGTCCCACGGGTCGGTGTCTAGTGCTGGGTTACCTGCCACGGTACTTAATCAGTTTTTCTTTATTTTAATTTCAATTCAATAATTACTGAAACTTTATAAAAATGTAGAAAATTCATTTAAGTCAGAAAAATATAAATGAGATATTAAAATTCTTAGAAAAGAAAACTCTATCCAATAAAAATATAAAATGAAATTTTTATTTTTAATAAAAATTCAATTATTTAATACCTATTGTTAAGCCTTTAATTTTAATTCTAAATTCAATTAAAATTCAATAATTAGGAAAAAGGTATAAAATAAATAAAAACCAGTAAAGTAAATAAGGAAAGCAATAAAATTGATTTTCCTTCACTATTAATTTATTAAATCCTTATCAGGAGGATTTTAAACCCAAATTAATAATTACCTTTATTATTAATTAATTAAAAATAATAAAATGCCAAATTAACTATTATTTTTATTTCTAAGTTATTAATAACTTCAACTTTATTAATGAAGTTATTAATCCAATAATTGCAGGGTAATTAGGAAACCCTAGTTCCATTTTAAACCAAGTGATAACCTCATAATTTTATGTGGAACCCTAAAACCCTAATTCAATTATGCACAAAACTTAGTTCCATTATTACATGTGAAACCTAAATTGCTTCTAAACCTAAACCAAGGTTAGAATATGTGATCATGTACTTACTTCTGATCCACAAAACCATGATTAGCAATTAAATACTTGTTATGTCCACATAAAATGTAGGAACTCTTTTATCAATCATTTAGTATTCCATATATGCATCCCTATTCAACATGGTTGATCAAATAGGGTCAACCAAATGCAAACCCTAGCTCATATCCTTAGAATTATCATCTTTAAGTAACTTTAATTATCATCACACCATTGTGATGAACCCTAACAGCACCCATACCTACTATATTGCATTACATAACCTTGTTCCACTAAACCCTACTAGTGTGAGATACTTAGGAGCTATCCTATTTAGGAACCAACCATTCTCTACCTAGAGATCCAATAACAAAACCTAGACAACCTCAACCTTAATTAAAATACTTCTTATTACTTAAGAAGTATGTTCTTCAAAAGTTATTCTTTTGAAGAAAATAGAGAATAACCTCAACCCTGCC
>NC_061513.1:261364239-261375621 GCF_022539505.1 Lolium rigidum | reverse complement strand
TGAGGGTTCGTGTAATCCTACGCAATGTGTTCATCATCCAACAAGAGTGTAGAGTATGCATTTATCTCGTTCTGTTATGTGATCAATGTTGAGAGTGTCCACTAGTGAAAGTCTAATCACTAGGCCTTGTTCCTAAATATCGCTATCGTTGCTTGTTTACTCGTTTCTATCGCGTTACTACCGCTGCGTTACTACTGCTTGTTTATTGTCCTGGGCAAAAGCACTTTTACGTGCCGTTGCTACTACTTATTCATACCACCTCGTATTTCACTATCTCTTCGCCGAACTAGTGCACCTATTAGGTGTGTTGGGGACACAAGAGACTTCTTGCTTTGTGGTTGCAGGGTTGCATGAGAGGGATATCTTTTACCTCTTCCTCCCTGAGATCGATAAACCTTGGGTAATCCACTTAAGGGAAACTTGCTCGCTGTTCTACAAACCTCTCGCTCTTGGAGGCCCAACACCTGTCTACAAGAATAGAAGCACCCGTAGACATCGATGAACAAATTACAGTCGGGCAATTGACAAATAGAGAGGGCATGACAATGCACATACATGATATGATAAGTATAGTGAGATTTAATTGGGCATTACGACAAAGTACATAGACCGCTATCCAGCATGCATCTATGCCTAAAAAGTCCACCTTCGAGGTTATCATCCGAACCCCTTCCGGTATTAAGTTGCAAACAACAGACAATTGCATTAAGTATGGTGTGTAATGTAATCAATAACTACATCCTCGGACATAGCATCAATGTTTTATCCCTAGTGGCAACAGCACATCCACAACCTTAGAACTTTCTGTCACTGTCCCGCATTTAATGGAGGCATGAACCCACTATCGAGCATAAATACTCCCTCTTGGAGTTAAGAGTAAAAACTTGGCCGAGCCTCTACTAATAACGGAGAGCATGCAAGATCATAAACAACACATAGGTAATAGATTGATAATCAACATAACATAGTATTCTCTATCCATCGGATCCCGACAAACACAACATATAGCATTACGGATAGATGATCTTGATCATGTTAGGCAGCTCACAAGATCCGACAATGAAGCACATAAGGAGAAGACGACCATCTAGCTACTGCTATGGACCCATAGTCCAGGGGTGAACTACTCACTCATCACTCCGGAGGCGACCATGGCGGTGAAGAGTCCTCCGGGAGATGATTCCCCTCTCGGCGGGGTGCCGGAGGCGATCTCCTGAATCCCCCGAGATGGGATTGGCGGCGGCGGCGTCTCGGTAAGGTTTTCCGTATCGTGGCTCTCGGTACTGGGGGTTTCGCGACGGAGGCTTTAAGTAGGCGGAAGGGCAGGTCAGGGGGCCACACGAGGGCCCCACACGCCAGGGCCGCGCGGCCAGGGCCCAGGCCGCGCCGCCCTGTTGTGTCGCCACCTCGTGGCCCCACTTCGTCTCCCCTCAGGTCTTCTGGAAGCTTCGTGTAAAAATAGGCCCCTGGGCGTTGATTTCGTCCAATTCCGAGAATATTTCCTTACTAGGATTTCTGAAACCAAAAACAGCAGAAAACAGCAACTGGCTCTTCGGCATCTCGTTATTAGGTTAGTGCCGGAAAATGCATAAATACGACATAAAGTATGCATAAAACATGTAGATATCATCAATAATGTGGCATGGAACATAAGAAATTATCGATACGTCGGAGACGTATCAATGCCCCCGTGGTTCATCCCTGAATATTTTAAGAAGACTCAAGCGTCTAAGCTTGGGGATGCCCAAGGCATCCCTTCTTCATCGACAACTTATCAGGTCACCTCTAGTGAAACTATATTTTTATTCCGTCACATCTTATGTGCTTTACTTGGAGCGTCTGTTTGTTTTTGTTTTTGTTTTTGTTTGAATAAAATCGGATCCTAGCATTCTTTGTTTGGGAGAGAGACACGCTCCGCAGTTTCGTATGAACAAATGTGTTCTTAGCTTTATCTTTAATGTTCATTGCGAAAGTTGGACTATTTCATTCATTGCTATATGGTTGGAAACGGAAAATGCCGCATGTGGTAAATGGTATAATGTCTTGAATAATGTGATACTTGGAAATTGTTGTGCTCATATAGATCATGTTTAAGCTCTTGCATCATGTACCTTGCACCCATTAATGAAGAATTACATAGAGCTTGTTAAAATCTGGTTTGCATGATTAGTTTCTCTAGAGTCTAGATATTTTCTGGTTGAGGTGTTTGAACAACAAGGAGACAATGTAAAGTCTTATAATAGTTACAATATGTTCATATGTGAGCTTTGCTGCACCTTTTACACTTGAGTTTGCTTCAAACAACCTTGCTAGCCTAGCCTTATATTGAGAGGAATTCTTCTCGTGCATCCAAATCCTTGAGCCAAAAACTATGCCATTTGTGTCCACCATACCTACCTACCACATGGTATTTCTCTGCCATTCCAAAGTACATTACTTGAGTGCTACCTTTAAACTTCTATTCTTTGCCTTTACAATACATAGCTCATGGGAAAATAGCCTTAAAAACTATTGTGGTGAAGAATATGTACTTATGTGTCTTATTTCTTAATAAGTTGCTTGTTTAGCGGTAACCATGTTTCTGGGGACGCCATCAACTTTTACCTTTGTTGAATATCATGTGAGTTGCTGTGCATGTTCGTCTTGTCTGAAGTAAGGGCGATTTTCATGATAAAATGGTTTGAGTATTCATATTGTTAGAGAAGAACATTGGGCCGCTAACTAAAGCCATGATTCATGGTGGAAGTTTCAGTTTGGACAATTAATCCTCAATCTCTTATGAGAATTTTAACTGTTGTTGCATGCTTATGCATTAAAGAGGAGTCCATTATCTGTTGTCTATGTTGTCCCGGTATGGATGTCTAAGTTGAGAATAATCAAAAGCGAGAAATCCAATGCGAACTTTCTCCTTAGACCTTTGTACAGGCGGCATAGAGGTACCCCTTTGTGACACTTGGTTGAAACATATGCTATGCAATGATAATCCATGTTAATCCAAGCTAATTAGGACAAGGTGCGAGCACTATTGGTATAATATGCATGAGGCTTGCAACTTATAAGATATCTTATACATAACACATATGCTTTATTACTACCGTTGACAAAATTGTTTCTTGTTTTCAAAATGAAAAGCTCTAGCACAAATATAGTAATCCATGCTTCCCTCTGCGAAGGGCCTATCTTCTACTTTATTGTTGAGTCAGTTTACCTATTCTTTCTATCCCAGAAGCAAACACTTGTGTAAACTGTGTGCATTGATTCTTACATGTTTTCCTATTGCACCTGTTATATTACTTTGTGTTGACAATTATCCATGAGATATATATGTTGAAGTTGAAAGCAACCGCTGAAACTTATATCTTCCTTTGTGTTGCTTCAATGCCTTTACTAAGAATTTATTGCTTTATGAGTAACTCTTATGCAAGTCTTATCGATGCTTGTCTTGAAAGTATTATTCATGAAAAGTCTTTGCTATATGATTCATTTGTTTACTCATTATCTTCACCATTGCTTCGAATCGTTGCATTCATCTCATATACATACAATAGTATGATCAAGATTATGATAGCATGTCACTTCAGAAATTATCTTTGTTATCGTTTACCTACTCGAGGGCGAGTAGGAACTAAGCTTGGGGATGCTTGATACGTCCCAAACGTATCTATAATTTCTTATGTTCCATGCTACTTTTATGATGATACTCACATGTTTTATACACATTATATGTCATTATTATGCATTTTCCGGCACTAACCTATTGACGAGATGCCGAAGAGCCAGTTGTTATTTTCTGCTGTTTTTGGTTTCAGAAATCCTAGTAAGGAAATATTCTCGGAATTGGACGAAATCAACGCCCAGGGTACTATTTTTCCACGAAGCTTCTAGAAGTCCGAAGAGGAAACGAAGTGGGGCCACGAGGCGGCGACACACTAGGGCGGCGCGGCCCAGGCCCTGGCCGCGCGGCCCTAGCGTGTGGGCCCCTCATGACGCCCCCGACCTGCCCTTCCGCCTACTTAAAGCCTTCGTCGCGAATACCCCAGTACCGAGAGCCACGATACGAAAAACCTTCCAGAGACGCCGCCGTCGCCAATCCCATCTCGAGTGATTCAGGAGATCGCCTCCGGCACCCTGCCGGAGAGGGGAATCATCTCCCGGAGGTCTCTTCATCGCCATGATCGCCTCCGGATCGATGTGTGAGTAGTCCACCCCTGGACTATGGGTCCATAGCAGTAGCTAGATGGTTGTCTTCTCCTCATTGTGCTATCATGTTAGATCTTGTGAGCTGCCTATCATGATCAAGATCATCTATTTGTAATGCTACATGTTGTGTTTGTTGGGATCCGATGAATATTGAATACTATGTCAAGTTGATTATCAATCTATCATATATGTTATTTATGTTCTTGCATGCTCTCCGTTGCTAGTAGAGGCTCTAGCCAAGTTGATACTTGTGACTCCAAGAGGGAGTATTTATGCTCGATAGTGGGTTCATGCCTCCATTAAATGCTGGGACGAGTGACGAGAAAGTTCTAAGGTTGTGGATGTGCTTGTTGCTACTAGGGATAAAACATCGATGCTTTGTCTAAGGATATTTGTGTTGATTACATTACGCACCATACTTAATGCAATTGTCTGTTGTTTACAACTTAATACCGGAAGGGGTTCGGATGATAACCTGAACGTGGACTTTTTAGGCATAGATGCATGCTGGATAGCGGTCTATGTACTTTGTCGTAATGCCCTGATTAAATCTCATAGTACTCATCATGATATATGTATGTGCATTGTTATGCCTTCTTTATTTGTCAATTGCCCAACTGTAATTTGTTCACCCAACATCTGTTTATCTTATGGGAGAGACACCACTAGTGAACTATGGACCCCGGTCCTATTCTTTACATCTGAAATACAATCTACTGCAATTGTTCTTACTGTTCTTCGCAAACAATCATCATCATCCACACAATACGTTTAATCCTTTGTTTACAGCAAGCCGATGAGATTGACAACCTCACTGTTACGTTGGGGCAAAGTACTTTGATTGTGTTGTGCAGGTTCCACGTTGGCGCCGGAATCCCTGGTGTTGCGCCGCACTACATTTCGCCGCCATCAACCTTCAACGTGCTTCTTGGCTCCTACTGGTTCGATAAACCTTGGTTTCTTTCTGAGGGAAAACTTGCTACTGTACGCATCACACCTTCCTCTTGGGGTTCCCAACGGACGTGTGTTAACTGCACGCATCAATGCCCAAGGCATCCCTTCTTCATCGACAACTTATCAGGTCACCTCTAGTGAAACTATATTTTTATTCTGTCACATCTTATGTGCTTTACTTGGAGCGTCTATTTGTTTTTGTTTGAATAAAATCGGATCCTAGCATTCTTTGTTTGGGAGAGAGACACGCTCCGCTGTTTCGTATGAACACATGTGTTCTTAGCTTTATCTTTAATGTTCATTGCGAAAGTTGGACTATTTCATTCATTGCTATATGGTTGGAAACGGAAAATGCCGCCTGTGGTAAATGGTATAATGTCTTGAATAATGTGATACTTGGCAATTGTTGTGCTCATATAGATCATGTTTAAGCTCTTGCATCATGTACCTTGTACCCATTAATGAAGAATTACATAGAGCTTGTTAAAATCTGGTTTGCATGATTAGTTTCTCTAGAGTCTAGATATTTTCTCGGTTAAGGTGTTTGAACAACAAGGAGACAATGTAAAGTCTTATAATAGTTACAATATGTTCATATGTGAGCTTTGCTGCACCTTTTACACTTGAGTTTGCTTCAAACAACCTTGCTAGCCTAGCCTTGTATTGAGAGGAATTCTTCTCGTGCATCCAAATCCTTGAGCCAAATACTATGCCATTTGTGTCCACCATACCTACCTACCACATGGTATTTCTCTGCCATTCCAAAGTACATTACTTGAGTGCTACCTTTAAACTTCTATTCGTTGTCTTCACAATATATAGCTCATGGGAAAAGTAGCCTTAAAAACTATTGTGGTGAAGAATATGTACTTATGTGTCTTATTTTTAATAAGTTGCTTGTTGAGCGGTAACCATGTTTCTGGGGACGCCATCAACTTTTTAACCCTTTGTTGAATATCATGTGAGTTGCTATGCATGTTCGTCTTGTCTGAAGTAAGGGAGATTTTCATGATCAAATGGTTTGAGTATGCATAATGTTAGAGAAGAACATTGAGCCGCTAACTAAAGCCATGATCCATGGTGGAAGTTTCAGTTTGGACAATTAATCCTCAATCTCTTATGAGAATATTATCTGTTGTTAAATGCTTATGCATTAAAGAGGAGTCCATTATCTGTTGTCTATGTTGTCCCGGTATGGATGTCTAAGTTGAGAATAGTCAAAAGCGAGAAATCCAATGCGAACTTTCTCCTTAGATCTTTGTACAGGCGGCATAGAGGTACCCCTTTGTGACACTTGGTTGAAACATATGCTATGCAATGATAATCCATGTTAATCCAAGCTAATTAGGACAAGGTGCGAGCACTATTGGTATACTATGCATGAGGCTTGCAACTTATAGGATATCTTATACATAACACATATGATTTATTACTACCGTTGAAAAAATTGTTTCTTGTTTTCAAAATGAAAAGCTCTAGCACAAATATAGTAATCCATGCTTCCCTCTGCGAAGGGCCTATCTTCTACTTTATTGTTGAGTCGGTTTACCTATTCTTTCTATACCAGAAGCAAACACTTGTGTAAACTGTGTGCATTGATTCTTACATGTTTACCTATTGCACTTGTTATATTACTTTGTGTTGACAATTATCCATGAGATATATATGTTGAAGTTGAAAGCAACCGCTGAAACTTATAGCTTCCTTTGTGTTGTTTCAAAGCTTTCTACTAAGAACTTATTGCTTATGAGTTAACTGTTATGCAAGTCTTATTGATGCTTGTCTTGAAAGTATTATTCATGAAAAGTCTTTGCTATATGATTCATTTGTTTACTCATTATCTTCATCATTGCTTCGAATCGCTGCATTCATCTCATATGCTTTACAATAGTATGATCAAGATTATGATAGCATGTCACTTCGAGAAATTATCTTTGTTATCGTTTACCTACTCGGGGCGAGTAGGAACTAAGCTTGGGGATGCTTGATACGTCCCAAACGTATCTATAATTTCTTATGTTCCATGCTACTTTTATGATGATACTCACATGTTTTATACAAATTATATGTCATTATTATGCATTTTCCGGCACTAACCTATTGACGAGATGCCGAAGAGCCAGTTGCTGTTTTCTGCTGTTTTTGGTTTCAGAAATCCTAGTAAGGAAATATTCTCGGAATTGGACGAAATGAACGCCCAGGGTCCTATTTTTCCACGAAGCTTCCAGAAGTCCGAAGAGGAAACGAAGTGGGGCCACGAGGCGGCGACACGCCAGGGCGGCACGGCCCAGGTGCTGGCCGCGCGGCATTGTTGTGTGGGCCCCTCGTGACGCCCCCTGACCTGCCCTTCCGCCTACTTAAAGCCTTCGTCGTGAATACCCCAGTACCGAGAGCCACGATACGGAAAACCTTCCAGAGACGCCGCCGCCGCCAATCCCATCTCGGGGGATTCAGGAGATCGCCTCCGGCACCCTGCCGGAGAGGGGAATCATCTCTCGGAGGTCTCTTCATCGCCATGATCGCCTCCGGATCGATGTGTGAGTAGTCCACCTCTGGACTATGGGTCCATAGAAGTAGCTAGATGGTTGTCTTCTCCTCATTGTGCTATCATGTTAGATCTTGTGAGCTGCCTATCATGATCAAGATCATCTATTTGTAATGCTACATGTTGCGTTTGTTGGGATCCGATGAATATTGAATACTAAGTCAAGTTTATTATCAATCTATCATATATGTTATTTATGTTCTTGCATGCTCTCCATTTCTAGTAGAGGCTCTGGCCAAGTTGATACTTGTGACTCCAAGAGGGAGTATTTATGCTCGATAGTGGGTTCATGCCTCCATTAAATCCGGGACGATGACGAGAAAGTTCTAAGGTTGTGGATGTGCTGTTGCTACTAGGGATAAAACATCGATGCTTTGTCTAAGGATATTTGTGTTGATTACATTACGCACCATACTTAATACAATTGTCTGTTGTTTACAACTTAATACCGGAAGGGGTTCGGATGATAACCTGAAAGTGGACTTTTTAGGCATAGATGCATGCTTGGATAGCGGTCTATGTACTTTGTCGTAATGCCCCGATTAAATCTCATAGTACTCATCATGATATATGTATGTGCATTGTTATGCCTTCTTTATTTGTCGATTGCCCAAGCCGTAATTTGTTCACCCAACATCTGTTTATCTTATGGGAGAGACACCACTAGTGAACTGTGGACCCCGGTCCTATTCTTTACATCTGAAATACAATCTATCGCAATTGTTCTTACTCGTTCTTCGCAAACAATCATCATCATCCACACTATACATCTAATCCTTTGTTTACAGCAAGCCGGTGAGATTGACAACCTCACTCGTTACGTTGGGGCAAAGTACTTTGATTGTGTTGTGTAGGTTCCATGTTGGCGCCGGAATCCCTGGTGTTGCGCCGCACTACACTCCGCCGCCATCAACCTTCAACGTGCTTCTTGGCTCCTACTGGTTCGATAAACCTTCGTTTCTTTCTGAGGGAAAACTTGCTACTGTACACATCACACCTTCCTCTTGGGGTTCCCAACGGACGTGTGTTAACTGCACGCATCAACAGACTGCGAAGAGAACGAGGTCGAAGAGGACCCTTCGTACGAACCGAATCCAGAAGAGATAGCTACTGCTGATGATGATCTTCATTCAGATGAGGATCAGCGCACTGTCGGCAAAACTTCTGCTCAGGTCTGTGGAACTATGTTTGAACTATGATAGGAAATACGTACATTCTAAATGTTTCCTACTAATGTAGCCTCTACTTTGCTTGCAGATAGTTGCTTCTTCGCAACGAGTTGCACGAAGAAGCGATCCGGACACTGAAGTTGCACCATCCAACATTGCAACAAGATCAATGACAACAACTGAACCTCAAGCTGGGTCATCTGATGAGCCGACGGCCACTGCTGGTCTGAACACTGAAGCAGCACCCTCACCTAACCGGATCATGACATCCGGAGGCAGCACCTCATCTCCCGAGGACAATCAAATTGTAAACTTTCAGCGGCAAGGTATGAAAGTTTGTAAAAACTAAACACTGTACCGCATATTTTCATATAAAAGAGAATCATTTCATATCTCTTATTTCAGAGACATTGACAATATCTGTCGGTAGTAAGAGAAAGAGAGGTGGACGCAGACCTACCATGGGCCATGGACTACATGAGTACACAAGAAGACATGGTGGCAATAAGATGCCAATTGAATTCTCTGCTGGTGTCAGGAGACCCAAGGATTATATCCAGTCAGCAAAGCTGAGCAGTGAGGTTGGTATTCACATCCGTGCCAAAATTCCGCTTGAAACACACTGGACACAGTACAAGAAAGATGAAACTCTCAGACATGTCATTCCTCATGCTATAAGTACAGTAGCGGTGAGTCCTGTACAATCTTGGTTTAACCTAATTAGTATGCTACATGATCAACTATCTAAGAATCTACTGATTAATGCATCACTATTTTGCAGGGAAAGTTTACTATGGACAAAAATGATGAGGTGGCTCAAGATGTGTGCACTGATATGCTGCAAGTTAGTATTCGGCAGTTCCGATATAGGCTTAAAAAGGAGTATTGGCCAAAAATTAAAAATCTCACAGTGGAGCAAGCATATCTGAAGAAGCCAGATCATGTAGAAGAGAAAAGCTGGAAAGAACTGGTGAACGAGATGGTTTGATGAGAAGTACCGGGTACATAAACGTTATTCCTTTCAATAACAGCTACCGAATTCTTACATTTCTCCGATCCGGATAAATAAAATGCATGTACTCGAACATAGGGAGTGTGTGTAAAAAATGGAAAGAATAGAGAAGGCGTGAAACAGGTTCCATACCACTCGGATCTCGAAGCTATGTTGCTCACTCGGGAACATGTAGTAAGTGTTCTGAATTTCCCAATACAGTTCATACTTCGTCATACACGATGTACAATGGTAATGTGCATTCTACATTTTTTCAAGCGAGAAGGCTAAGCGACGGGAAGAAGAAACCTCTCCAATTGAATTTTTTAGAATCACACACACTAACAAGGATAACATTATGAGTCGTTGAAGCAAAAAGTGCATATGTAAGAAATATTTCATATTAGCACAATATAATATAATCCGAGTTTTGTATGTTGTCCATGCAATGATTGTAATCTTTATGCAGGATAAAATGGTGGCAAAAAAAGCGGCGCCACGCAATGAAGATGAACCTGATTTGACTGATTTGCAAATTGTTCAGCTAGTTCTGAGCGAGAAAAGCCCATCCACCACCTGCAACAGCACATTCCTACCAAGATTGGGCGTCGCAACAAGTTCCGGAAGTCTTCGTCTCGGCTACACGCATCCGAGAGCTACAACAAAGAGCGGCGGATCAAGAGCAGTAACTCCATACAAGCAGCTGAAAGGTACCACGGTGAGATGCGGGCAAGACTGCAAGAACAAGATCAAAAATTTGAAGAGATCGGGAAGAAGCAGGAGGAAGAACTTGAAGGCGTGAAGAAAGCCCAAGAAGAAAAGACTCTGGCTTATGAAAAGAGGCAGAGAGAAATGGATGCCGTGCTTAATTTGCTCTTGAGGACATCCCAGCCACCATCCTTGTCTGAATCCCAGGGCAACTAATCTATTGCACCACCGTCCTACAACATTATTAATCATAGGTCTTTTAATTTCTTTGTGTTCCAATTGTAATTTTCTTATGAATCTTTCGGTCTGTGAGAGACATATATACTTCTTGTGCCACCATTTATGTATGATATTTATTGTCTATTTTTTGATATTTCGCCAGTTTTTTTGTTTCCCAAATTTCGCAAATAATTCAAATGCTCTCAAATTTTGTCAAATTCAAAAGGTGACGGAAAATGTCACAACGTCACTATTAAATGAAACCACGTGGCACCAATTTCTGGTCCCACTTGTCGAATTTGTGGGTCCCACCGAGTCAGCATTATTGGGACCCATATGTCGGCAACAACCTGGTCCCACTTGTCTGAATTTTGTGGATCCCACCGGTCAGAATATTGTGGGTCCAGCTTGTCATAATATTTTGTGGGTCCCACCGATCGGCACCATGCCTGGTCCCACATGACGAGATATCCATGTCGGTGAAGGAGATATGCCCTAGAGGCAATAATAAAGTGGTTATTATTTATATCTTTATGTTTATGATAAATGTTTATATATCATGCTATAATTGTATTAACCGAAACATTAGTACATGT
>NC_061513.1:261320107-261364139 GCF_022539505.1 Lolium rigidum | reverse complement strand
GTTAGGCCCATAGGCGACGAAAAATACCCCTTAGCGGACGATTTTGAGACGTTGTCTATCGAACTTTTCTTGTAGTGATATATGTCCAAAACTCGAAACTTCCACCATGATTCATGGCTTTAGTTAGCGGCCCAATGTTCTTCTCTAACAATATGCATGCTCTAACCATTTAAATGAGTGGTAAATCTCCCTTACTTCGTGACAAGACGGACATGCATAGCAACTCACATGATATTCAACAAAGAGTTGATGGCGTCCCCAGGAACATGGTTATCGCACAACAAGCAACTTAATAAGAGATAAAGTGCATAAGTACATATTCAATACCACAATAGTTTTTAAGGCTATTTTGTCCCATGAGCTATATATTGCAAAGGCGAATGATGGAAATTTTAAAGATAGCACTCAAGCAATTTACTTTGGAATGGCGGAGAAATACCATGTAGTAGGTAGGTATGGTGGACACAAATGGCATAGTGGTTGGCTCAAGGATTTTGGATGCATGAGAAGTATTCCCTCTCGATACAAGGTTTAGGCTAGCAAGGTTATTTGAAACAAACACAAGGATGAACCGGTGCAGCAAAACTCACATAAAAGACATATTGTAAACATTATAAGACTCTACACCGTCTTCCTTGTTGTTCAAACTCAATACTAGAAATTATCTAGACTTTAGAGAGACCAATTATGCAAACCAAATTTAGCAAGCTCTATGTATTTCTTCATTAATAGGTGCAAAGTATATGATGCAAGAGCTTAAACATGAGCACAAAAATTTCCAAGTATCACATTATTCAAGACATTTTACCAATTACTACATGTAGCATTTTCCGTTTCCAACCATATAACAATTAACGAAGCAGTTTCAACCTTCGCCATGAACATTAAAAGCTAAGAACACATGTGTTCATATGAACCAACGGAGCGTGTCTCTCCCACACAAGCATTTTATTCAGAGAATGAAAATAACAAAACAAAAATAAAAGCACACAGACGCTCCAAGTAAAGTACATAAGATGTGACTGAATAAAAATATAGTTTCAAGAGAAGAAACCTGATAAGTTGTCGATGAAGAAGGGGATGCCTTGGGCATCCCCAAGCTTAGATGCTTGAGTCTTCTTGAAATATGCAGGGATGAACCACCGGGGCATCCCCAAGCTTAGAGCTTTCACTCTTCTTGATCATTGTATATCATCCTCCTCTCTTGACCCTTGAAAACTTCCTCCACACCAAACTCAAAACAAACTCATTAGAGGGTTAGTGCATAATCAAAACCTCACATGTTCAGCGGTGACACAATCATTCTTAACACTTCTGGACATTGCACAAAGCTACTGGACATTAATGAAACAAAGAAATCCATCCAACATAGCAAAAGAGGCAATGCGAAATAAAAGGCAGAATCTGTCAAAACAGAACAGTCCGTAAAGACGAATTTTAAAATGGCACCAGACTTGCTCAAATGAAAATGCCCAAATTGAATGAAAGTTGCGTACATATCTGAGGATCTCGCACGTAAATTGGCATATTTTTCTGAGCTACCTACAGAGAGGCAGGTCGAAACTCGTGACAGCAAAGAAATCTGTTTCTGCGCAGTAATCCAAATCTAGTATCAACCTTTCTATCAAAGAATTTACTTGGCACAACAATGCAATAAAACAAGATAAGGAGAGGTTGCTACAGTAGTAAAAACTTCCAAGACACAAATATAAAACAAAAGTACTGTAGCAAAATAAACACATGGGTTATCTCCCAAGAAGTTCTTTCTTTATAGCCATTAAGATGGGCTCAGCAGTTTTAATGATGCACTCGCAAGAAATAGTAGTTGAAGCAAAAGAGAGCATCAAGAGGCAAATTCAAAACAAATTTAAGTCTAACATGCTTCCTATGCAAAGGAATCTTGTAAATAAACAAGTTCATGAAGAGCAAAGTAACAAGCATAGGAAGATAGAACAAGTGTAGCTTCAAAAATTTCAAGCACATAGAGAGGTGTTTTAGTAACATGAAAATTTCTACAACCATATTTTCCTCTCTCATAATAACTTTCAGTAGCAACATGAGCAAATTCAACAATATAACTATCACATAAAGCATTCTTATCAAGAGTCTCATGCATAAAATAATTACTAATCCCAACATAAGCATAGTCATTCTTATTAATTGTAGTGGGAGCAAATTCAACAAAGTAGCTATCATTATTATTCTCATCATCAAATATAGGAGGCATATTGTAATCATAATCAAATTTATCCTCCATAGCAGGCGGTACTAAAAGACCAATATCATTATAATCATCATAAATAGGAGGCAAAGTATCATCAAAGTAAATTTTCTCCTCAATGCTTGGGGGACTAAAAATATCATGCTCATCAAAGCCAGCTTCCCCAAGCTTAGAATTTTCCATATCATTAGCAACAATGGTGTTCAAAGCGTTCATACTAATATGTTCCATAGGTTTTTTAATTTTCGCATCAAACCATCCATGTCTTAAATCAGGAAATAGAATAAGAAGCTCATTGTTGTCCATTATGCCTAACTAGTGTAAACAAGAAACAAAAAGATGCAATTGCAGGATCTAAAGGAAATAGCTTCAAGCACACACACAACGGCAACAGAAAAGTACTTTACCTGAGACCGGAGTATGAGAGCCTTTTACCTTTCCTCCCCGGCAACGGCGCCTTAAAAATAGCTTGATGTCTACGGGTGCTTCTATTCTTGTAGACAGTGTTGGGCCTCCAAGAGCAGAGGTTTGTAGAACAGCAGCAAGTTTCCCTTAAGTGGATCACCCGAGGTTTATCGAACTCGTGGAGGAAGAGGTCAAAGATATCCCTCTCATGCAACCCCGCAACCACAAAACAAGAAGTCTCTTGTGTCCCCAACACACCTAATAGGTGCACTAGTTCGGCGAAGAGATAGTGAAATACAAGTGGTATGAATGAATATGAGCAAGAGTAACGGCGCCGTAAAAGTGCTTGCTCGGCGTGCAGTTGATGGTAGTAGAATTGCAGGAAGTATAGATGCAAGAAACAAGAAACAAGCAACGATAGCAGTATTTAGGAACAAGGCCTAGGGATCATACTTTCACTAGTGGACACTCTCAACATTGATCACATAACAGTAATAAATAGATAGATGCTAGACTCTACACCCTCTTGTTGGATGATGAACACCACTAATCGTGTAGGATTACACGAACCCTCAATGCCGGAGTTAACAAGCTCCACAATATTCGATGTTCATATTTAAATAACCTTAGAGTGCATGACAGATCAACATAACCAAACCAAGTACTAACATAGCATGCACACTGTCAACTTCACACTACGAGAGGAGGAATAGATCACATCAATACTATCATAGCAATAGTTAACTTCATAATCTACAAGAGATCACAATCATAGCCTACGCCAAGTACTACACGATGCACACACTGTCACCATTACACCATGCAGGAGGAATAAACTACTTTAATAACATCACTAGAGTAGCACACAGATAAATTGTGATACAAAACACATTGCAATCATAAAGGGATATAAATAAGCACTTCACTATGCCATTCATAACAGTGAATAAGTATTCTGTGAAATATAGCCTAAGAGACCAACACGGTGCACACACTGTCACCTTTACACACGTGGGACAAGGAGTCTCCGGAGATCACATAAGTAAAATCCACTTGACTAGAATAATGACATCTAGATTACAAGCATCATCATATGAATCTCAATCATGTAAGGCAGCTCATGAGATTATTGTATTGAAGCACATAGGAGAGAGATTAACCACATAGCTACCGGTACGGCCCCGAGCCTCGATGGAGAACTACTCCCTCCTCATGGGAGACAGCAGCCGTTGATGAAGATGGCGGTGGTGTCGATGGAGAAGCCTTCCGGCGGCACTTCCCCGTCCCGGCGGCGTGCCGGAACGAGACTCCCGTCCCCCGGATCTTGGCTTCGCGATGGCGGCGGCTCCGGAAGGTTTTCTCCGGTTTCGTCGAACGTGTCGAGGTTTTTAGGTCGTGGACCTTTATATAGGTGAAGAGGCGGAGTCGGAGGGTCGACGAGGCGACGACACACTAGGGGGCGCGCCAAGGCTCGGGCCGCGCCACCTCGTCGTCCGGGCCCACGAGGCCCTTCTCCGGCGGCTCTCGGGTGTTCCGGAAGCTTCGTGGAAAAATAGGATGCTCGGGCGTTGATTTCGTCCGATTCCGAGAATATTTCCTTACTAGGATTTCGGAACCAAAAACAGCAGTAAAACAGGAACCTGGCCCTTCGGCATCTCATCAATAGGTTAGTTCCGGAAAACGCATAATAATGACATAAAGTATGCATAAAACATGTAGATATCATCAATAATGTGGCATGGAACATAAGAAATTATCGATACGTCGGAGACGTATCAGTCACTAGGGCCCGAGTGGCATGATCTTAGATTTAAGCTCTATAATTATTGCTTAGATTGTATCTACAAGTTGTATGCACATGTCACTGTCCGGAACCAAAGGCCCCGAAGTGACAGAAATCGGGACAACCGGAGGGGATGGCGGTGATGTGAGGATCACATGTTTTCACCAAGTGTTAATGCTTTGCTCCGGTACTCTATTAAAAGGAGTACCTTAATATCCAAGTAGATTCCTTGAGGCCCTGGCTGCCACCGACTGGTAGGACAAAAGATGTTGTGCAAGTTTCTCATTGCGAGCACGTACGACTATATATGGAAAACATGCCTACATGATTAATAAGCTGGATGTTCTAACTTAATGCTTTGAATCCTATCAATTGCCCAACTCGTAATTTGTTCACCCAACACTTGTCACTTGTTATTGGAGAGTTACCACTAGTGTAGATCGCTGGGAACCCCGGTCCATCTTTCATCATCATATACTCGTTCTACATGTCATTGGAAGTAGTATCAACTATTTTCTGGTGCCATTGCTCTCATACTACTCATATCGCTGCATGTGTTATCACATTACTACGCTCTCATATTATCGCTGCTTTCACATCACCCCTATTACTAGTGCTTTTCCAGGTGCAATTGAATTGACAACTCAGCTTGTTAAGGCTTATAAGTATTCTTTACCTCCCCTTGTGTCGAATCAATAAATTGGGTTTTACTACCCACGAAGACTGCTGCGATACCCTGTACTTGTGGGTTATCAAGACTGTTTTCTGGCGCCGTTTCCGGGGAGGCATAGCTCTACTCATAAGTTCACCTCGGGAGTACACTCTACCTCTATCTCTGTTCTTATTTTATTTTATTTTGTTTTGCTTAGTTTACTTTTGTCTAGTTTCTTTTTGTCTTGTTTTACTTTTCTCATATACCCAAAAATCCATAAAAATTTGAAAAACCTAAAAATTAAAAACTGCTGTTATGGGAGAACCCATAACCTACTTGGAGCTTATAGAATATTATAATAATTATAGAGAATCAAGAGCGGGAAAAGTGATGAGTGCTGTGATAGAAAAATTGAATACAATTGCTAAAATCTTGCTTAAACGCCATGATATAAACTCGTTGCTCTCAACAGGACACTAACCATCTTAAATTTCAATGTGGCTTTAGTGAGGAATTTTTAATTAAGAACTATAATCGGAATAGCTATATTCATTTTGGGTTCGAAGAAGTAGAACAATTTGTCATATTTATGGGAGCCTCCGAGATAGAATCCTTCATGGATAAAAATTATGAAACTTGTGTTGTTTGTAAGGACCTTAAAGATTATGTCTCTTCTATCCTTAATTTTTGCAATGAAAGTTACACTGATAATCCTTATATCATTGATTATAAAGAGAGACTCATTAATGCACAAGAATGCACTCACAATTTGCAGGGACCTGTGGAAGAAGAAATTGATGAACCCGAAAGCTCATTGGATGAAAAAGAGGAGGAAATTGATGAACCCGAAAGCTCATTGGATGAAAAAGAAGAGGAGAGTGATGAACAAAAGGAGGAAGAATGGATTAGCTACCCATGCCAACCTTCTAATGAGAGTAACTCTTTATCTCTTACACTATTTGATTGTCCTCCATGCTTACCGAAAGAGGTTGAATGTTATGTTCCTGTGGATTCTCTTGAAATATTCCCTATGAGTAAAACTTGTGAGAATAATTATGCTACTGTTATTTATGATAATCCATGCTATTTTGATAAATCTTATGATAATGCTTTGTTTGTGCCTGATGTCGATATGCATGGTACTAGAGAGTTTTGCTTGGCAAATGTTTATGATAAATCTCTAGATGATGGTCCTATGTTACTTGATAATATTAATTGTACTACTAATGAAAATGGGATTGGAGAGGTCTTGACATTATCTATGAGTCCCATATCTCTTGAGATTGATCAACCATCTTGTTATATTATTGATAAAAGTGTGTTTGAAAGTTTTAATCGCACTATTTTTGAGCTTGATAAAAATTATGTGTTTATGGATCATGAGAAGCATGCTTCATGTGATAGTTATGTTGTTGAGTTTGTTCATGAAGCTACTGAAAATTATTATGAGAGAGGAAAATATGGTTGTACAAATTTGCATGGTACTAAAACACCTCTCTATATGCTTAAAATTTTGAAGTTACTCTTGTTTTATCTTCTTATGCTTGTCACTTTGTTCTTCATGAATTTATTTGTGTACAAGATTCCTATGCATAGGAAGTGGGTTAGACTTAAATGTGTTTTGAATTTGCTTTTTGATGCTCTCTTTTGCTTCAACTCTTATTTCTTGCGAGTGCATCATCAAAATTGCTGAGCCCATCTTAATGGCTATAAAGAAAGCACTTCTTGGGAGATAACCCATGTGTTTATTTTGCTACTGCTTTGTTGTGTTTTGGAAGTTGTTACTACTGTAGCAACCTCTCCTTATCTTTATTTTATTGCAATGTTGTGCCAAGTGTAGTCTCTAATAGAAGGGTGATGCTAGATTTGGATTTCTACGCAGAAACAGATTTCTTGCTGTCACGAATATGGGTATGATTCTCTGTAGGTAACTCATAAAAATCTGCCAATTTACGTGAGTGATCCTCATATATGTACGCAACTTTCATTAGTTTTGAGTTTTTTGATTTGAGCAACGGAAGTACCACTTTAAAATTCGTCTTTACTGGATGTTCTGTTTTGGCAGATTCTGTCTCTATTTTTTGCATTGTCTCTTGTGGACTTTAAGCAAGGCTTTCTAGACGTGGAGAGCTGTAGCTAATGTTTTATTGAGTTCTTGCAATGTGTCACTACAGGACCAAGGTGGATTCAAGTTTTTTGAGTACTAACCCCTCTAATGAAGTTTATGAGAAGTTTGGTGTGAAGGAAGTTTTCAAGGGTCAAGAGAGGAGGATGATATATGATTAAGAAGAGTGAAAAGTCTACGCTTGGGGATGCCCCCGTGGTTCATCCCTGCATATTTCAAAAAGACTCAAGCGTGTAAGCTTGGGGATGCCCAAGGCATCCCCTTCTTCATCAACTTATCAGGTTTCTTCTATTGAAACTATATTTTTATTCGGTCACATCATATGTGCATTACTTGGAGCGTCTGTGTGCTTTTATTTTTGTTTTCATTTGAATAAGATCGGATCCTAGCAATCCTTGTTTGGGAGAGATACACGCTCCGCTTTTTCATATGAACACTTGTGTTGTTCGATTTACTTTTAATGTTCAATGATAAAAGTTGGAAGCTACATCACTTATGGTTATTTGGTTGGAAACAGAAAATGCCTCATATTGTCTTGAATAATTTGACACTTGGCAATTGTTTTGAGCTCTCAAGTAGATCATGATTAAGTTTTTTTTTCTTTTTTTCATGTAGTTTAAACCTATTAGTGGAGAACTACTGTAGAGCTTGTTGAAATTGGTTTGCATGATTGGTCTCTCTTAAGGTCTAGATATTTTCTGGTAAAAGTGTTTGAGCAACAAGGAAGACAATGTAGAGTATTATAATGCTTGCAATATGTTCTTATGTAAGTTTTGGCGTACCGGTTCATACTTGTGTTTGCTTCAAATAACCTTGCTAGCCTAAGCCTTGTACTGAGAGGGAATGCTTCTCGTGCATCCAAAACCTTGAGCCAACCACTATGCCATTTGTGTCCACCATACCTACCTACTACATGGTATTTCTCCGCCATTCCAAAGTAAATTGCTTGAGTGCTACCTTTAAACAATTCAAAATTTATCACGTCTGATTTGTGTCAATGTTTAATAGCTCATGAGGAAGTATGTGGTGTTTATCTTTCAATCTTGTTGGGCAACTTTCACCAATGGACTAGTGGCTTCATCCGCTTATCCAATAATTTTGCAAAAAGAGCTGGCAATGGGATTCCCAGTCCCAAATTAATTAACCAAAATAGACACTCCTCCATGGTATGTGATTGTTGGACGGCACCCGAAGGATTCGATTAGCCATGGCTTGAGAAAGCAAAGGTGGGGAGGAGTGTCATCATAATAAAACTAAAATAAAAAGGCACTCCTTCATGGTATTAGATTGTTGGCAGGCACCCGAGGATTCGGTTAGCCATGGTTTGTGAAAGAAAGGTTGGAAGGAGTGCCACACAAAAATAAAAATAAAATGGGAGCCGCTCTTTGAAGGTTTGTCTGGCAAGGGGGTTAGAGTGCCCACTACCATTCGTTGACAACAACAAACACCTCTCAAAACTTTACTTTTATGCTCTCTTTATGTTTTCAAAACCAAAGCTCTAGCACAAATATAGCAATCAATGCTTCCTCTCGCGAAGGGCCATTCTTTTACTTTATGTTGAGTCGGTTTACCTACTTCCTTCCATCTTAGAAGCAAACACTTGTGTCAACTCGTGCATTGATTCTTCCATACTTGCTTATTTGCATTCATCATATTACTTTATGTTGACAATTATCCATGAGATATGCATGTTGAAAGTTGAAAGCAACTGCTGAAACTTAAGTCTTCCTTTGTGTTGCTTCGATGCCTTTACTTTGGATCTATTGCTTTATGAGTTAACTCTTGTGCAAGGCTTTTGATGCTTGTCTTGAAAGTACTCTTCATGAAAAGTTTTGCTATATGTTATCTATTTGTTAGCAACTATAGATTATTGCCTTGAGTCACTTCATTCATCTCATGTGCTTTGTAATAGTATGATCAAGGTTATGTAAGTAGCATGTCACTACAGAAATTATTCTTTTTATCGTTTACCTACTCGAGGGCGAGCAGGAACTAAGCTTGGGGATGCTGATACGTCTCCAACGTACCTATAATTTTTGATGTTCCATGCTTGTTTTATGACAATACTTACATGTTTTGCTTGCACTTTATAATGTTTTTATGCATTTTCCGGAACTAACCTATTAACGAGATGCCGAAGGGCCAGCTTCTCGTTTTCTGTTGTTTTTGGTTCCAGAAAGGCTGTTCGGGCAATATTCTCGGAATTCGACGAAACGAAGACCAAAGATCATAATTCACCGAGACGGACCAGGACACCGAAGGGGAGTCAGAGGGGAGGCCTGGGGCCCCCACACCATAGGGCCGCGCGGGCCAGCCCCTGGCCGCGCCGGCCTATGGGGAGGGCACCCTGTTGCCCCTCCCGCGCCGCCTCTTCGCCTATATAAGCCCTTTCGACCTAAAAACTCGAGACCTTTTGACGAAACTCCAGAAAGACTCCAGGGGCGCCGCCGCCATCGCGAAACTCCAATTTGGGGGACAGAAGTCTCTGTTCCGGCACCCTGCCGGGACGGGGAAGTGCCCCCGAAGCCATCTCCATCGACGCCATCGCCTCCATCATGCTTCGTGAGTAGTTCCCCCATGGACTACGGGTTCTAGCAGTAGCTAGTTGGTACTCTCTATCCCATGTACTTCAATACAATGATCTCATGAGCTGCCTTACATGATTGAGATCCATCTGGATGTAATCGGTGTTGTGTTTGTTGGGATCCGATGGATGATACATTATGATTAGTCTATCTATAAAGTTTGTGAAGTTATTGTTGCTGCAATCTTGTTATGCTTAATGCTTGTCACTAGGGCCCGAGTGGCATGATCTTAGATTTAAGCTCTATAATTATTGCTTAGATTGTATCTACAAGTTGTATGCACATGTCACCGTCCGGAACCAAAGGCCCCGAAGTGACGAAATCGGGACAACCGGAGGGGATGGCGGTGATGTGAGGATCACATGTTTTCACCAAGTGTTAATGCTTTGCTCCGGTACTCTATTAAAAGGAGTACCTTAATATCCAGTAGATTCCCTTGAGGCCCGGCTGCCACCGGCTGGTAGGACAAAAGATGGTGTGCAAGTTTCTCATTGCGAGCACGTACGACTATATATGGAAAACATGCCTACATGATTAATAAGCTGGATGTTCTAACTTAATGCTTTGAATCCTATCAATTGCCCAACTCGTAATTTGTTCACCCAACACTTGTCACTTGTTATTGGAGAGTTACCACTAGTGTAGATCGCTGGGAACCCTGTTCCATCTTTCATCATCATATACTCGTTCTACATGTCATTGGAAGTAGTATCAACTATTTTCTCGGTGCCATTGCTCTCATACTACTGCTATCGCTGCCGTGTTACTGTTACTATCTGCTCTCATATTACTGCTGCTTTCACATCACCCCTATTACTAGTGCTTTTCCAGGTGCAGCTGAATTGACAACTCAGTTGTTAAGGCTTATAAGTATTCTTTACCTCCCCTTGTGTCGAATCAATAAATTGGGTTTTACTACCCACGAAGACTGCTGCGATCCCCTATACTTGTGGGTTATCACTTAATAGGACGGATATCATTTAGTTTTTCTCTTTTCCGCAGGGCTCTTTTTCGCTTACTTTATTAATGAAAACTCAAGTTTTTGTTTCTTTGAAAAATTGCAGTAATTCAGGACACCCGAACTACATCGTCATGAACTTTGTTCGCATATTTCGGTGAATATCGGTGCGATGAAAAATACGCCCAGAGATTGCACTCTAAAAAAGTCTCTGAAATTACGAGTGCTATGATGCAAAATCAACGGGGACCTTGCTCTTTTACTTTGCTATAGATGCCTCAAAGAGTGCCGCAAATAGCAAGGATCATGAAACACGTATAATAACGACCCACGCTCGGTACTTTAATTATAGAAGTATCAAAGAGCGACGGAGTCATCGGCAGAACTAGTGCCACCGATATATTCGGGAGCTGCTGTCAAGACATGCATCAGTTGAAAGCAAAGTTGCACATACAACGGGTTTAGCAAGACCCGCAACACGAGCTGATCACTCAAATAATTTGCTGCCGACAAACATACATATGCAAAAACGAGTAATTAAGATTTGCTCCTTCAAAATTTGCCAACGGCATTAACATGGTAAAGGTACATATGTATGCACCTACCGATAAAAATAGTTTACCATAATCATCTGAACACTCGGATGTAGCAAGTAACCAAGTCTTCTATTTACAATAGGGACATGACTTTGAATTACTCCTGTGGAGTCTCCTTTTCTTCGGATGCCATCGAGGTTCCTTCAAGTCTCTCAATAATAATGGCGGCGGGAAGGTCCACCTTCGGGTAAAGTGGCTCCAAATCTCCTACCGCATTGGCAATTGCCAGCAGATCTGCTGAAGGATGACACACAAGGACGAGGGCAAGTGCAGCTATAGCTCCTGCAAGAAGTTGTGCTCGAATCAAGCTTCGGATCTTCTTGGCGTTACTAAATTCTGACATTAAAGTCAACAGCGTGGGAGGGACCGCGTTCAAAGGCAACATCGTCTTCCAGATTACTCTCAGCCCTTTATAGCACTTGTCGAAGAAACGGTGGACTTGCTGGACCCGGTCTTGGAACTTCGCGACAGTGGAAGCCTTCGAGTGTTCTTTCCAGAAAACTTCATCTAATGATGATAATTGAGTCAATGCGTTTACACGTTCGTGAATCCGCTTGTTCTCCTCAGCTGGGTTCAGAGCTATAACTAGAAAATGAAACGAAGGAAGATAAGAAGATACCTTTCATGGAAAAACAAGGAGCAAGAGGATAAGGGCGCTTACAGTTCAAACTCTCTGTGGCTCTATGTAACTCAGCAAGAGCATAGCGTTCTGCGTCAACCGCAAGCTCGTTCTTCTTTCTGATAATAGCAGCCAAGGCGTAAGTACTGCGCATATCCTTTTCCATCTGAGTGATTCGATCCTTCATGCGCTGGAGTCGATCACTCTCAGAACAAGCACCTGAAGAATCATCGGTAAATGCAGGCACAGGGAAAACCTGCAAAACATTGTCACAGGGCATGATGGATTATATGGATTTGACACTGGAAATTACTCCCATCGGGAGCGAGCAAATAAAAGTATTATAGCAAGAGTGCACTGGCAACATTGCCAGCACGGAATTTGTTACAACCATAGAAGTCTTATGAAAGGACATTGTTTCAAATGAGAAAAATAATCAGGGGGCCTGGGTCTGGTTTGACAAGCTTGGACCAATGGATGATTTCTTTGCCGAGACCAGCTCAAGGAGTTGGCGAGCGCACTTAAGTGCTGAGGCCTTAAAAACACCCAAGTCAGCAAATTTCCCATCTTGCTCCTTTGGCAGCTCTTTGGATATCTCTTCAATATTGGCTTTGAAGCCATGACCCATCATAAGCTGCAAGGCTAGGAGGACACCATAGGTACGCGAAGTACATTTGAATACCTCGATAACCTCCCTTGTGTTGATGGCAAAAGCGTCGATTAGCTGTCCCAATGACTTGTCTTGATTGTTCTTGGGGAAAATCATCGAGTGCATCCGTGCCATGGCTCCTTTACCCTTCTGAAGGAGGTCCTGAACGAGCTGATGAGATGCGAGGGTCATCGATAGAGCATTAGCCGGAGAATTGCTCGGAAGCTTGTCCAGAGCCTCGACAGGGATGTCAGCAGCCTCTGTGAAGAACGAAATAAGAGGAGCTCGTTAACTAGAGGATTGAATTTGCAAAGCAATAATCAATGAGAGAACAAAAAGGGAATTACTGAGCAAGGCCAAGGAAGACTGGCGAAGAAGATCATCCTTCTCAATCACCCGAGCTTCAGCATCTAGCCTGGATGCCTCTTCATCCTTCAGCCTCTTCTTCATCCCCTCGAGTTCCTCCTTCAAGGAGTCAACCTCCTGGCGAGCCTCGGCAACCATTTTTATTGCGCCCTCCAACTTCGAGGAAAAAGACTTGACCTCCTTTTGCAGTTTGGCCTTGTCAACTTCCAGAGAAGTATATTAGGAGTCGAAAGTTTCTAGAGAAGATATGACAGCTCGCAAATCCTTAAAAAAAAGAGGAAAATAGTTGTCAGACGAAGAACTAGTAATTTGGTCAAGGTCCACTCAAGAGATGTTGCATTAAAGCGGAAAAGGCTTACAGGTTTCCCTGGAGGAGGAGCTGCGGCTACGGCAGTCGAAGGAATATCCTTCCCCTTGGAAAGGGAAGATACAGTCGACATTTGGGCCGTAGGGGCTGCAGCAGGGGCCGAAGCCTCGGAAGCTGCGGAATTTGGCAGAACGGTGCAAGATTTGGCCTTCTTGGACGGAGGCTCGATGAAACCTTCGTCACTACAAAAGTGAAAAATTGGCAAAGTAAAAAGAGGATGCGGATGGCAAAGACAGAACACAACTCCGGGAAAAAGAAGCAAGGACTTACAGATCAAAAAGATCATCTTCGTCGGCAAAGCCGCCGGATGGTCTCTTCAAAGGCAGCGCCTCGGCCTCCTCCACAGCTGCATCAACAAAAGCAGCACGATCAGCGTCATCATCCTGCATTGACCCCGCTGTGTCGCTAATATCATCGGCTGAAGATTGAGGATTGATAAAGACGGCTTCAGGATTCATTGGGTCATCACGTTCAACTTTTGGGCTTGCGTTTCCTTCAGTATGGGATCCTACGGGGGCTGATGAATCCCTTTTCTCGGAAGTATCGTTCGACAGGTCTTGCAAATATTCGGGAGCAATGGCGATCTGTCGAAGTAAACAAGTAAGGACAATGGAAGTCACATTGATCAAGAGGAACAACACAATGAGAGTATGCAGGGAATTTTTTTTACCTCGGTTGGTAGATGATCAACATCGAATGGTGGATGGGAAGATATCAGTGGGATTGAATCTTCCTGGCTGAAGAGAGTGAGGCGCCGGACTTCATCAAGCAGTTCCTTTTCGGATAACTCGGCGATATTTACTCTAGTCTCGTCCTTGGAACCCGAATATAACCACATCGGATGGGCCCTACGCATGATCGGCTAGACTCGACGTTTCAAGAATACAGCGGCTACCTCCGTACCTATCATGGTCTGACCATCGGCTTCCTTGATCCGAAGAAATCTGTCAAACAACTTGTCGACTGTTGGTTTTTCATCGGGAGAAAGGATATTTTTCCAAGACTTCTTAGGCTTGGCTTCAAGAACATCTGAGAATTGAGGGAGCTGGGACTCGGCTGCTGATGAGTCTCTATTATAAAACCACTTCAGCCTCCACCCTTGCACAGACTCTTTCATCGGAAAGTTGAAGTAGTTAACTTCTTTGCGAGCAACAAACCCAACTCCGCCAATGACGAAAGATCCACCACTGCTGTTGTATCTTTTCACGAAGAAAATCTTCTTCCACAAACCAAAGTGGGGCTCAATGCCCAAAAACGCTTCGCAGAGGGTGATAAAAATAGCAAGATGAAGGATTGAATTGGGAGTCAACTGCCATAGTTGAATCTCATACACTTGAAGGAGGTGATGAAGGAATTTGTGAGCAGGGAGCGAAAGACCTCGATACAAGAAAGATAAGAACATCACGGTAAAACCGGCGGGGGGATTGGGCCGTGAAATCGCACCTGTGAGAATAACATTCCCCTCGTCAGAAGAAATTAATCCAAGGCTTCGAGCCTTCTTCTCGTCACGCTTTGTAGTAGTAGACACCGGCCAATCGCCGGGGCTGGGCCCAGCCGTGAAGATCGATGGCGCTGGCGGCGCCGGGGCTGGAGGAGGAGCATCTGGAGCGCCTCTCTTCGACGGATTCCGAGAAGTTTTGGCGGCGGCGCCGCTGCTCGCAGCACTGGTGGCGGGAGTGGAGTTCTTCTTCTTCACCAATTTGGGATCTGAGGAAGATCTGGAAACGGCAGCGGCGGCGCAGTGGTTATGGGTGAAGAAGATGAATGAAGAAGACAAGGACGCGAGGATGAAGTGTGGAAAGGGGACAGTTTGCCCCGAAAGATTATAAAGTACAAGGAAACCTGAGGATTGAGCGGGCACGTGTCGTTGTGTCCAATTTATTAAGGGGACCTCTTTTCATCATTGATCGCGGAAATCGAGGAGACACCTTGGTAACTGCATGCAAGTAGCGGTCATTTCTTAAAACATAAGCGCGCATAAGTAGGATGGGCCCAACAGGTCGTGTCCTGTCGGTCAGAATTGCGACAGTAATTACGTCATCAATGATGTCGTGAAGCTCGCCTGAGGTATCCGAAGAAAAACCAAAACCATCGGGTGGTCAACTTAAGTCTACGCACGGATTGCAAGCATCCGTACCTAGATTCGGAGGCTACTCCCATCGGGAGCGCTGGACGCACACCCGATAAACTTGGCACTACTAGGAAAAAGGCAATCAGTGGCGCACCACATATAGCCATCAGTGGCGCACTAGTGGTGCGCCACTATTATCACGCCACTGCTAACTCCTAGTAGTGGCGCACTAGTGGTGCGCCATTGCTATTTGGCTTAGCAGTGGCGCACCAGGTAGTGCGCCACTACTAGCTTCATGGTGCGCCACTCCTAAATGTCTGAGGTGCGCCACTGGACAGAAACAAGGTGCGCCACTACTAAAATTTGAAATTTCTAGATCTGGATCTGGATCTGGCACATTTTGTTTCGAATTTTTTTGGCTCGTTATTTTTTCTCGTTTTTGTTGCTAGAATTATTTGTGCAATGTTCATTCTCATTTTTCTTAGCCTAGCCGCCGGTGAGGATGGATGAGAGAGGTAGGAGAGGTGAAGAGAGGTGAGGAGATGGAGGATGTAGGAGAGGATGAACAAGAGGACGAAGGCTAGAGGTAATGGAGGCCAGAGGGTCGCCGGGGGTCGCCAGAGGGTCGCCGGAGGATCGTCGGAGGGTCGTCGTAGGGTCGTCGGAGAGTAAGGTCACCGGAGGTCACCATAGCGGAGGAGCTCACCGGAAAGTAAGGTCACCGGAGGTCGACATAGTGAGGAGGTCGCCGGAGTGAAAGGAGAAGTAGTGGAAAAGGATGAAAAGAGAGGAGGAGAGAAGAGGAGAGGAGGAGGAGAGGAGAATGAGAGCAGGAGAATGCGTGGAGGACGAGGGAGGAGGGAGGAGGGAGGAGGGAGGAGGGGGTAAGTGGCTGGCTCCTCCCACTTTGAATCTCGGCCATTTTGAAATTCGTGGGCGGGAAGCTTAGCTGTGGCGCACCAAGGCATGGGTGCGCCACCGCAATTTTTTTTTCTATTTTTTGAAATTTTTTCATCAAAATCTAAAACCTGAAAAAAGTCCTGTTTCTGTTTTCCAATTGAGGAATCCATTTTTTGTCCAAACGGCCGTAGGCCGTTGAATTCGAATAGGAAATTTTGCGTAGATAGATTTTAATATAAAAAAGTTTTTCATCGGAGGTCGTATGCAACCAGAAATCCCGTTTTATCGAAAGATGACGCCATTTTGCATAATATATAAAAATTCATTTTTTAAAATTTGCACTAAACCTAGATGACATATTACATGGGCATCTCGAAGGATTTTATTTTTTGAAATTTCTATCTATTTCATTTATTTTTTCCAAACACGAAAAGGCGATCCACGGGGGGGTGGTGGAAATGTTTGGGCACCACTTAGCAGTGGCGCACCAAGCATGGTGCGGCACTACTAAGTGGTGCCCAAACATTTCCATCACCCCCTTTACATAGCAATGGCGCACCATGTAGAGGTGCGCCACTATTACATTTTTTATAGTGGCCCACCACTTTCCGGTGCGCCACTGCTAAGTAGTAGTGGCGCACTGCCCTCCTGGTGCCACTAACACCCATCTTACGGCTAGGCCTTTTCCTAGTAGTGTGGACTCGAAGATTTTCCTACAAAGAAGGGCGTGAAGAAACATCTGAAGAAAAGGATGAAATGTTCGGCTCGAGTCTGCACCCGGTGACAAGCGCCCGTGCCCAGACTCGGGGGCTACTCCCATCGGGAGCGCTGGACGCGCACCCGACAAACTTTTTTGCACTCCAGGATCATGCCCGGGGATTTGATTCTGTGTAGGGTAACGTTGTTTTGCCATCGGCAGTTAACCAGCAAAGCTGGGCACGTTGCTCAATATCCTTTACGCATTAAAACCTTATTTGGAAAATTGAAGCTCCAATGCAAATTTATCGGTTGACCTATGAAGACCTGTCTAAAACTTCGGCAGAAGAAAACATTCGAGTGACACAACTTGAGTCTACGCACGGATTGCAAGCATCCGTACCTAGACTCGGGGGCTACTCCCATCGGGAGCGCTGGACGCGTACCCGATAGAAGAAGATGATGCTGTTACAAGGTGGACAAGAATTATCAAGAGAGAAGAACATTCAGTGGAGGCATGCTTTAGTCTCTACCTGAAGTATCTTCGGCTAGACACTCGGGGGCTACTGACGTGGGCATTACCCTTCGGGTAACTGTTATTGCCCTATCCTGTACGGCCCAACTGGAGGCTGATGTCTACGGGAGCTTCTATTCTTGTAGACAGTGTTGGGCCTCCAAGAGCAGAGGTTTGTAGAACAGCAGCAAGTTTCCCTTAAGTAGATCACCCAAGGTTTATCGATCTCAGGGAGGAAGAGGTCAAAGATATCCCTCTCAAGCAACCCCGCAACCACAAAGCAAGAAGTCTCTTGTGTCCCCAACACACCTAATAGGTGCACTAGTTCGGCGAAGAGATAGTGAAATACAGGTGGTATAAATAAGTATGAGCAGTAGCAACGGTGCCGGAAAAGTGCTTGTCGGCGTGCGATTGATGGTGGTAGTATTGCAGCAAGTAGTAACACAATAGAAACAGTAAACAAGCAGCGATAGCGATATTTAGGAACAAGGCCTAGGGATTAGACTTTCACTAGTGGACACTCTCAACATTGATCACATAACAGAATAGATAAATGCATACTCTACACTCTCTTGTTGGATGATGAACACATTGCGTAGGATTACACGAACCCTCAATGCCGGAGTTAACAAGCTCCACAATTCAATGTTCATATTTAAATAACCTTAGAGTGCAAGAAAGATCAACACGACTAAACCAAGTACTAACACAAAGCATGCACACTCGTCACCTTCACGCTATGTAGGAGGAATAGATCACATCAATACTATCATAGCAATAGTTAACTTCACAATCTACAAGAGATCATAATCATAGCATACGCCAAGTACTAACACGGATGCACACACTGTCACCATTACACCGTGTAGGAGGAATAAACTACTTTAATAACATTACTAGAGTAGCACATAGATAAATTGTGATACAAAACACATTGCAATCATAAAGAGATATAAATAAGCACTTCACTACGCCATTCATAAAAGTGAGTAAGTATTCTGTGAAATATAGCCTAAGAGACCCACACGGTGCACACACTGTCACCTTTACACACGTGGGACAAGGAGTCTCCGGAGATCACATAAGTAAAACTCACTTGACTAGCACAATGACATCTAGATTACAAGCATCATCATATGAATCTCAATCATTTAAGGCAGCTCATGAGATTATTGTATTGAAGTACATAGGAGAGAGATGAACCACATAGCTACCGGTACAGCCCCGAGCCTCGATGGAGAACTACTCCCTCCTCATGGGAGCAAGCAGCGGTGATGAAGATGGCGGTGGAGATGGCAGCGGTGTCGATGGAGAAGCCTTCCGGGGGCACTTCCCCGCTCCGGCAGGGTGCCGGAACAGAGACTCCTGTCCCCCAGATCTTGGCTTCGCGATGGCGGCGGCTCTGGAAGGTTTTCCGTATCGTGGTTCTTCGCCTCGTGGTTTTAGGTCCAGGGGCTTCTTATAGGCGAAGAGGCGGCGTCAGAGGGTCAACGAGGCGACGACACTATAGGGCGGCGCGGCCAGGGCCTGGGCCGCGCCGGCCTATGGTCTGGGGGCCCAGTGCCCCTCTCCGGCGGCTCTCGGGTGTTCCGGAAGCTTCGTGGAAAAATAGGATGCCGGGTCTTGATTTCGTCCGATTCCGAGAATATTTCCTTACTAGGATTTCTGGAACCAAAAACAGCAGAACGAGAGAACTGCCCTTCGGCATCTCGTCAATAGGTTAGTTCCGGAAAACGCATAAATATGACATATAATGTGCATAAAACATGTAGATATCATCAATAATGTGGCATGGAACATAAGAAATTATCGATACGTCGGAGACGTATCAGCATCCCCAAGCTTAGTTCTGCTCGTCCCGAGCGAGTAAAACAATAACAAAGATAATTTCTGAAGTGACATGCCATCGTAAACTTGATCATATTGTAAACATATGTAATGAATGCAGCGATCAAAACAATGGTAATGACATGAGTAAACAATCGAATCATAAAGCAAAGACTTTTCATGAATAGTACTTAAAGACAAGTATCAATAAGTCTTGCATAAGAGTTAACTCATAAAGCAATAAATCAAAGTAAAGGTATTGAAGCAACACAAAGGAAGATTAAGTTTCAGCGGTTGCTTTCAACTTGTAACATGTATATCTCATGGATAATTGTCAACATAGAGTAATATAACAAGTACAATATGCAAGTATGTAGGAATCAATGCACAGTTCACACAAGTGTTTGCTTCTTGAGGTGGAGAGAGATAGGTGAACTGACTCAACATAAAAGTAAAAAGAATGGTCCTTCAAAGAGGAAAGCATCGATTGCTATATTTGTGCTAGAGCTTTGATTTTGAAAACATGAAACAATTTTGTCAACGGTAGTAATAAAGCATATGTATCATGTAAATTATATCTTACAAGTTGCAAGCCTCATGCATAGTATACTAATAGTGCCCGCACCTTGTCCTAATTAGCTTGGACTACCGGATCTTTGCAATGCACATGTTTTAACCAAGTGTCACAATGGGGTACCTCCATGCCGCCCGTACAAAGGTCTAAGGAGAAAGCTCGCATTTTGGATTTCTCGCTTTTGATTATTCTCAACTTAGACATCCATACCGGGACAACATGGACAACAGATAATGGACTCCTCTTAAATACATAAGCATGTGACAACAATTATTATTCTCATATGAGATTGAGGATATATGTCCAAAACTGAAACTTCCACCATGAATCATGGCTTTAGTTAGCGGCCCAATGTTCTTCTCTAACAATATGCATGCTCCAACCATTAAGGTGGTAGATCTCTCTTACTTCAGACAAGACGGACATGCATAGCAACTCACATGATACTCAACAAAGAGTAGTTGATGGCGTCCCCAGGAACATGGTTATCGCACAACAAGCAACTTAATAAGAGATAAAGTGCATAAGTACATATTCAATACCACAATAGTTTTTAAGGCTATTTTGTCCCATGAGCTATATATTGCAAAGGCGAATGATGGAAATTTTAAAGGTAGCACTCAAGCAATTTACTTTGGAATGGCGGAGAAATACCATGTAGTAGGTAGGTATGGTGGACACAAATGGCATAGTGGTTGGCTCAAGGATTTTGGATGCATGAGAAGTAATCCCTCTCGATACAAGGTTTAGGCTAGAAAAGTTATTTGAAACAAACACAAGGATGAACCGGTGCAGCAAAAATCACATAGAAGACATATTGTAAACATTATAAGACTCTACACCGTCTTCCTTGTTGTTCAAACTCTTTACTAGAAATTATCTAGACCTTAGAGAGACCAATTATGCAAACCAAATTTTAGCAAGCTCTATGTATTTCTTCACTAATAGGTGCAAAGTATATGATGCAAGAGCTTAAACATGAGAACAACAATTGCCAAGTATCTATCCAAGACATTTTACCAATTACTACATGTAGCATTTTCCGTTTCCAACCATATAAAAATGAACGAAGCAGTTTCAGCCTTCGCCATGAACATTAAAAGCTAAGAACACATGTGTTCATACGAACCAGCGGAGCGTGTCTCTCTCCCACACAAGCATTTATTCAAACAAAAACAAAAACAAAAACAAACAGACGCTCCAAGTAAAGTACATAAGATGTGGCCGAATAAAAATATAGTTTCAAGAGAAGGAACCTGATAATTTGTCGATGAAGAAGGGGATGCCTTGGGCATCCCCAAGCTTAGACGCTTGAGTCTTCTTAGAATATGCAGGGGTGAACCACCGGGGCATCCCCAAGCTTAGAGCTTTCACTCTCCTTGATCATATTGCATCATACTCCTCTCTTGATCCTTGAAAACTTCCTCCACACCAAACTCGAAACAACTCATTAGAGGGTTAGTGCACAATAAAAATTAACATGTTCAGAGGTGACAAAATTATTCTTAACACTTCTGGACATTGCATAAAGCTACTGGACATTAATGGATCAAAGAAATTCATCCAACATAGCAAAAGAGGCAATGCAAAATAAAAGATAGAATCTGTCAAAACAGAACAGTCCGTAAAGATGGATTTTATTAGGCCACCAGACTTGTTCAAATGAAAATGCTCAAATTGAATGAAAGTTGCGTACATATCTGAGGATCATGCATGTAAATTGGCTTAATTTTCTGAGCTACCTACTGGGAGGTAGACCCAGATTCGTGACAGCGAAGAAATCTGGAACTGCGCAGTAATCCAAATCTAGTATCAACCTTTCTATCAACGAATTTACTTGGCACAACAAAACACAAAACTAAGATAAGGAGAGGTTTCTACAGTAGTAAACAACTTCCAAGACACAAATATAAAACAAAGTACTGTAGCAAAATAACACATGGGTTATCTCCCAAGAAGTTCTTTCTTTATAGCCGTTAAGATGGGCTCAGCAGCTTTAATGATGCACTCGCAAGAAATAGTAGTTGAAGCAAAAGAGAGCATCAAGAGGCAAATTCAAAACACATTTAAGTCTAACATGCTTCCTATGCATAGGAATCTTGTAAATAAACAAATTCATGAAGAGCAAAGTAACAAGCATAGGAAGATAAAACAAGTGTAGCTTCAAAAATTTCAGCACATAGAGAGGCATTTTAGTAACATGAAAATTTCTACAACCATATTTTCCTCTCTCATAATAACTTTCAGTGGCATCATGAGCAAACTCAACAATATAACTATCAAATGAAACATTCTTATCATGAGTCTCATGCATAAAATTATTACTCTCCACATAAGCATAATCAATTTTATTAGTTGTAGTGGGAGCAAATTCAACAAAGTAGCTATCATTATTATTCTCATCAAGTGTAGGAGGCATAGTATAATCACAACAAAATTTACTCTCCATAGTAGGTTGTACCAAAATACCACTATTATAATCATCATAAATAGGAGGCAAAGTATCATCAAAGAAAATTTTCTCCTCAATGCTTGGGGGACTAAAAAGATCATGAAAACCAGCTTCCCCAAGCTTAGAACTTTCTATATCATTATCAACAATGGTGTTCAAAGCGTTCATACTAATATTACTACCGAGCATGCAAATAAGATTTCATAGGTTTTTTAATTTTCGCATCAAACAATCCATGTTTTAAATCAGGAAATAGAATAAGAAGCTCATTGTTGTCCATTATGCCAAACTAGTGTAAACAAGAAACAAAAAGATGCAATTGCAGGATCTAAAGGAAATAGCTTCGAGCACAAACACAATGGTGCCGTAAAAGCATTGTTACCTGGAACCGGAGTATGAGTGCCTTTTTACCTTTCCTCCCCGGCAACGGCGCCAGAAAAGTGCTTGATGTCTACGGGAGCTTCTATTCTTGTAGACACTGTTGGGCCTCCAAGAGCAGAGGTTTGTAGAACAGCAGCAAGTTTCCCTTAAGTGGATCACCCAAGGTTTATCGATCTCAGGGAGGAAGAGGTCAAAGATATCCCTCTCAAGCAACCCTGCAACCACAAAGCAAGAAGTCTCTTGTGTCCCCAACACACCTAATAGGTGCACTAGTTCGGCGAAGAGATAGTGAAATACAGGTGGTATAAATAAGTATGAGCAAAGTAGCAACGGTGCCGTAAAAGTGCTTGTCAGGCGTGCGGTTGATGGTGGTAGTATTGCAGCAGATAGTAACACAAGAAAACAAGTAAACAAGCAGACGATAGCGATATTTAGGAACAAGGCCTAGGGATTAGACTTTCACTAGTGGACACTCTCAACATTGATCACATAACAGAATAGATAAATGCATACTCTACACTCTCTTGTTGGATGATGAACACATTGCGTAGGATTACACGAACCCTCAATGCCGGAGTTAACAAGCTCCACAATTCAATGTTCATATTTAAATAACCTTAGAGTGCAAGAAAGATCAACACGACTAAACCAAGTACTAACACAGCATGCACACTCGTCACCTTCACGCTATGTAGGAGGAATAGATCACATCAATACTATCATAGCAATAGTTAACTTCACAATCTACAAGAGATCATAATCATAGCATACGCCAAGTACTAACACGGATGCACACACTGTCACCATTACACCGTGCAGGAGGAATAAATTACTTTAATAACATTACTAGAGTAGCACATAGATAAATTGTGATACAAAACACATTGCAATCATAAAGAGATATAAATAAGCACTTCACTACGCCATTCATAACAGTGAGTAAGTATTCTGTGAAATATAGCCTAAGAGACCCACACGGTGCACACACTGTCACCTTTACACACGTGGGACAAGGAGTCTCCAGAGATCACATAAGTAAAACTCACTTGACTAGCACAATGACATCTAGATTACAAGCATCATCATATGAATCTCAATCATGTAAGGCAGCTCATGAGATTATTGTATTGAAGTACATAGGAGAGAGATGAACCACATAGCTACCGGTACGGCCCCGAGCCTCGATGGAGAACTACTCCCTCCTCATGGGAGCAGCAGCGGTGATGAAGATGGCGGTGGAGATGGCAGCGGTGTGGATGGAGAAGCCTTCCGGGGGCACTTCCCCGCTCCGGCAGAGTGCCGGAACGCAGACTCCCGTCCCCCAGATCTTGGCTTCGCGATGGCGGCGGCTCTGGAAGGTTTTCCGTATCGTGGTTCTTCGCCTCGTGGTTTTAGGTCCAGGGGCTTCTTATAGGCGAAGAGGCGGCGTCAGAGGGTCAACGAGGCGACGACACTATAGGGCGGCGCGGCCAGGGCCTGGGCCGCGCCGGCCTATGGTCTAGGGGCCCAGTGCCCCCTCTCTGGCGGCTCTCGGGTGTTCTGGAAGCTTCGTGGAAAAATAGGATGCTGGGTCTTGATTTCGTCCGATTCCGAGAATATTTCCTTACTAGGATTTCTGGAACCAAAAACAAGCGAGAAAACAGGAACCTGGCCCTTCGGCATCTCGTCAATAGGTTAGTTCCGGAAAACGCATAAATATGACATATAATGTGCATAAAACATGTAGATATCATCAATAATGTGGCATGGAACATAAGAAATTATCGATACGTCGGAGACGTATCAGAGGCCCATGAAGACACCCGATGGCAAGGTGGGCCACTACGTCGGTGCCGAAGAAGATTCTTTTAAGAACAAGACGAAGAGGTATCGAACAAGGAAAGTTTAGAGCTAGGGTCTTCTGTAACCTAGTCATACCCGAATAGATCTCTTGAGACCTGGCCCCCTATATAAGGGCCAGGAGAGGGGCTGCCGAGGGACACAATCAATCTTAGCAACTTTAGCCACCGCAAGTCTAGAGCTAGGTCCACGTAGAACTTAGCCTCTCGACGAGATCACAGCCGAAACCTTCGGTAACCCATTGTAACCCGATATTTTCATAATCAAGATCAGACAAGCAGGACGTAAGGGTTTTACCTCATCGAGGGCCCCGTGGGTAAATCGTTCTCCCCGCTTGTCTGTTAACCGATGTCTCGTGTCAGCCTACAGGATTCCATCAACCCTAAGCCCCAAACGGAGGGCATTGCCGGGGAGTACCCTCGACAGCGTCCTCTCGCTGACAAGGCGCCCCCACTAGCTATATAGTACTGTATTTTGGTGTGGCTCTAACCACGTATTTTGGCATACAATTTCCTAGTTGTCCTAAGTAATACGCGCGATAATTTTAGCATGCATGAACATCTTATAAAAGTGAAGGGATCCCAAAAGTGAAAGCATGTACCAGCCTCTTGGATCAAATACATATCAATATTCCCAATCAAAGTGGGATAGTATTCAAATCATACATACGGATGTACATGGACACATCAGAAAGTGGAGAAGCTTTTTTTTGAGACGGAGGTAGTAGTTCGAACAATTTTATCCCAATTTGAAATTGAAAATTACAAATTTATCATAATTTATCCCAATTTGCGGCGTCGAACACGGCCGTGCAGCGATGGGCTAGAAGGGCCAGGACGATGGGCGGCTGAGGGGTGGTCATCTGCGCCATCCGCAAACTCGGACATGGAGGAAGGCTGGATCTGCGGCTTCGCAACCACTCTTGGCACCGCCGCCATCTTGGTGTACTTCATCAGCGACGGATTTGAGGAGGGCTGGATCGGCGGCTTCACAGCGCCGTTGTAGACGATGGCTTCAATCCTCTTGGCATCGATTTGCATGGCCGCTGTCGTAGCGATATTGTAAGCCATGTCTTCAATGTTCTTGGCATCGATGACCACTGTCGCCACGGCCGCCGTCTTGGTGTTCTTCATCAGCAACAGATCTGAGAAGAGAAATGAATGTGAGACAGAGAGAGACATTTCAACTATTTCTGAGGGTTAGATCCTCACCGGCACTCTTAGATCCACGCCGCCGCACGTACGGTTAGATCCGCGCCACCGCACGCACGCTGCAGTTCCGCGGTGTCGTGGCCGCCAGAGTAAGAGAGGAAATAGGAGAGAGGAAGATGTGACTGGACTATGCGACTGCCAGGGTTGGTAGGTTTGTGCTCTGCTCTTCTCTCTGTATGCGTCCATCGAGATAGAGAGAGACATACATGCCGTCCGATCATAAATGATCCAACGGTGCAAGCGTACGTTGAGCTATCAACCAACCAAGATCCGTGTGACATACATCTCGACCAATCAGAGATCAGCCAGTGAGTACAAGTGACGAAACACTAGTGGAAAACAGGCCTTTTGATCCGGGTGGTTAGGGCCTTTTGTCGCGGGCGGCCAGCCGCGACAAGCAAGGCGCGATAAAAGGGAGGCCTTTTATCCCGGGTCACTTACGACCCGCGACATAAGGTCCACCACGTGGCAGCCGCCTGGCGCGCAGGGCACAGGCCCTTTTGTCGCGGGCGGTATTACCACCCGCGACAAAAGGCCCTCTACGTGGCGCGCGCACAACGCTTCGCTTTAGGGTTTGAGGGGTGCAGCACCCCTCCCCCCGCCACCGACCGCCTGTTATATCATTTTTTTCGTTCGAAAATAAAAGTTGCATATATTTGTACGCTACTAGAAATTGTACACGTTCATTCAATATATATATATATATAGATCGATCAAACAAATGTTGGAAGCAAAAGTCGATTCCTCTTTACATGTAGCCCTTACATATATATATACATTTAGCTCACGATCGACAAGCGGTACTAACGACCAGTCTATTTGGAGGTAGAGCATCTATTTGGACTAAACAAGCCTTTGTTGTTTAGTACATCTTTAATCAAAAGTCCCGCCAGTTCCTCCGCGATTCCTAGTGCGTGTTCCTTTGGTTGGAGTCCGTCCCGCATGAAGTCGACCTATATACGAAAATGAGATGAGTATGACTATATCAGTCTTGATAACGAAATATTGATGATAATAAATAAAGTTGTGAATGTTATTGCTTACGTTGAATTTATTATTGTTCTGCTTCTCGGTGGTTAACATGCGAATGGACTCGCAAACGTAGTATCCACATAGATTCGTCCCTTGTGGCTGCTGGGGGCACGCGTACGGGAGTAAATGTTAGCTTCTCTCGCCCGGGTTTCGTTCTTACGATGTCTCTTGAAAGCGGTCCAAGCCCTGCCAGTGCAAAAGAATGATTGAATGAGTGGATAATTAATTGATATCTCACGAATGATAAAGCGCGGCGATGAAGGAAATTACACTTGGAGCAACTTCTGCAAGTCCTGGAACCCGTCCACGCCTCTACTCAGTGGGTCTTTTACCTCAACTATTCCCTTATCAGGTTGAATGTCTAGTAGAATCCAGTGGAAGCTGCACGTACATGTTATGCATATACGTCAGGAATTACACTTAACATCGAGTAAGAAAAATTGAATGTGCATAAAGATCATTAAGACTCTCACTCGTAGTTGTAAGGAAACAATATTGAATCACAGAAATATTGCTCCCCCAAAACCTTAGTAGGTTTCCCCCGTTTCTTGGGCATTAAGCTTTACCGTTTGAACATGTACTTTATCCGGGTCAATAAACCCAATATTGATAATATTATTACTTTTGCATTCACCGATCTTCGATCCGCATAAGAGAACACATAAGATATAATGAGTATATATATGCAATGAAAACGAACATGAACTGAATGAAAATGAACTTATATGTAGTTAACAACTTACAAGCAATAGCAACTCATGAGAGATTTGTCGAGGGCATCTAGATTGAATAACCGCCGCAGTTCATTCATCTCAATATGGATCTCCTCCTTTCGGTAGTAATATTCCCATGGTATACTCGCCACGATGAACCTTATGTTCTCCTTGCATGCATCAAGGTACCACCGATGCAAATTCCGCATATGTGTTGGCAGTTTAAGCAGCTGCTATGTGCCGACCAAGTCGGCCCCGTAGACAAATTTAGGAGCTATATCAGCGATGGGTACTCGCAGCGATCTGCTGCAGACAACAATTCCTCCACGGTAACGTCACTGTGCAGCCGCTAGCTTTGCAGCTTCTTCCATATCGAAACCACCATGTTCCCGGTACAGCTTGGGAACATTAAGCACTTTGAGTGCTCGGGATCGATTGTTTGGGCTGAGCACCGAGGAGGGGAACTTCCTTTCTCTTTTTGCCTTTTGTCGTTTGCTTGGCCTTGAGGGGTGCACTTGTTGAAGTTGACTTATTCTCGGTTGCACTTCTAGCCGATGATTTGCTCGTGCCAGCAATGTCCTTCTCCTTAGCCTTTTCAGCATTCTTTGTGTCAATTACCTTCGCAAGAGTGCGTGTATAGTCATCCTTCTTCTCGTGTAAGTCATACTCGCGATGGTGTGTTCGAAAACTAGTAGCATATGCTATTTGCTTCTCTCGTGTATGGCTCGCGCCGGAGGTTTTGGCTTATGAAAAAAATCATAATTGATTTTCTTAACAATGGCATCATTTTCCTCCGGGGTACGATCGTAAGGACGGGGGGAGGAACCTTTGGTACTTTTGGGAGGGGCGACCTCTTGGGGACAGGACTCTTGAAACGCTTCCGGCTGGGTGCATTCCGAGTCTTTTTGGGCGGAGGCGGCGGCGCTGGAGATGGAGATGGACTACCGATGTCGTGGTCGACGTCGTACCCACGGGGTGATGGTGGCGACATGTGATCGAGTAGGAGGAGGTGATGGTGGCCTGCGATCAGCCGGAGGAGGTGATGGTGACCCGTCGGGACGACCGGTACTAGGTGCTACCCAGCCTGGCAGCTTGATATTCTTCTTTTCCCGGAGAATGATTTCTCCCAAGCACCTCTCCGAGTGTAAGCCCCCCATCACCTCCAGGGATATCGAGCTCCAATGTCCCCCACGACGGGACAACCGAATCCACCCCGACACGAGCATAGCCAGCTGGAATCGGATTGCCATGCCATGTTGCCGGCTCACCTTCAGTGTCCAAATGCCGGTAAGACATAGCCGACCGCCACCTTAACGAAACCTTCCCGAACACCTCATGGAGATCACAAGGTGTTTGCTCCTTGATTCCATCCAAGGGGTCGCCAGGACCGGCATCTATCATCATCCGTGTAGGAGGGGCCTCCGAGTCGGCCACGCTGCTGTCTCGTCGCGGAGATATTTCAGCGGTATTATCTGGCGGGCGCTGTCCTTTTAGTTCATTTATCTCCCGCCGCTGCCGCTGAAGCTCCCGCTGCCGCCGGTCAAGTCGGCGTTGGAACTCGGCCATCCGGTCATTCTGCACCTCCAGCTGGCGTTGTTTAGCTCTCGCTCGGCTTCTATAAGTCTCCGCGTCGGCCGGAAACCCAAGCGACCACGGAACACTAGGGCCGAAGCCTCTTGTTCGTCCTCCCTTCTCGGGATTACCGAGGACAAGCGTCGGCAAGTCTTTCTCTCTATCGGGAGCATACTTTAGTTTTCCCGCCTTTATATCTGTCGTCACTTCAATCCATTTTTGCCTGGGTACCCTAACCCCGGTGTCACTTTCAACAATGTTCCCCGTCTTCATGTCATACTCACGGCCATGCGCGAGGAACCAATTTCGAGCCCTTGTGTCCCATCCTTCTCGCGTGGGTTCCGGAGTGATCCCGTTCAGCTCCATCTCAGCCTCTTGTGCATCCCACTTAGGCATGGCTCTTCCGTAGCCCCCTCGCCCCGTATGATGGTGATACTTCTTCTCGCTTGCATTCTTCTTGTTTTTCGCCGACGAGTTCACTCGATTCTTTGTACCTCACAAATTCTTCCCGTTATGCTCTCGCTTCGCTAGGTAGTTCTCGAATAATGGAGGCTTCTTGTCTTTCTTATAATTTTTCCATAACCGGTTCTTATACGCCCGGAAAAGTTCCCCCATCTTCTTAAGAGCCCATTTCTTCACTAGCTCTCGCCGCTTAGCATTCTCGGACTCCGATCCCAAATCCGGCAAAGTGAAATGTGCCATCAGGTCTCCGAAAAGTGTGTCTTTGTACCTATCGGCAACCTGATTTTCGGACACATTCTTCGTCTTGTTCCATTCTCCGACGGTGATCGGGACACGATCTCTAACCACAACTCCGCACTGATTTTTGAACTTCACTCCGACATTCTCGGGTACCACCGGTTGGCCTTCCGGTGATATAGCTTCAATTGTGAAGTGGTCTTTCTTGGTCAACTTCTTTGCCGGGCCTCGTTTCTCTATCTTATCTTCGGAGGCCTAAGAGAATACATATAGAATTGCATTAATGCCTCTATACTAATGCCTCAATACATATGTACATATAGAATTCCATTAATACCTCGTCACCGGAGCCGTCGTCGGCTTCTCCGTCACCGGAGCCGTCGGCTTCTCCGTCACCGGAGCCGTCGGGTTCTCCATGACCGGAGCCGTCGGCTTCTCCATCACCGGAGCCGGCTCGGTCGGCTTTCGTACCATCGCGGATTATGTCCGCGAATATGTCTTCCTGTTCCAAGTCCCGTTCGAATTGATCCATTGTTTCGCAAAAGAATTAAATCGATAAGTAAATGTTCAAACACAAACCAAACCCTAACCCTAATCAAACACAAACCAAACCCTAACCCTAATCGGCGACACGTGTTTGCGAGAGGGAGAGGGTGTCGGCGACGCGTGTTTGCGAGAGGGAGAGGGTGTCGGCGACGCGTGTTTGCGAGAGGGAGAGTAGTGTCGGCGACGCGTGTTTGCGAGAGGGAGATGGTGTCGGCGACGTGTGTTTGCGAGAGGGAGAGGGTGTCGGCGACGCGTGTTTGCGAGAGAGGGAGAGAGGGTGTCGGCGCACGCGTGTTTGCGAGAGAGAGAGAGAGAGAGAGAGAGAGGGGTGTCGGCGTCGGTTGTTCGCGAGAAGGGAGAGAAGAGGGGAGTTGCGGCGTCGATGGTTTTCGCGAGAGGGAGAGGGGTGTCGGCTAGTGTTCGCGAGATGGAGAGGGGTGTCGGCGAGTGTTGTTCGCGAGAAGGGAGAGAAGAGGGGAGTTGCGGCTTCGATGGTTTTCGCGAGAGGGAGAGGGGTGTCGGCTAGTGTTCGCGAGATGGAGAGGGGTGTCGGCGAGTGTTGTTCGCGAGAGGGAGAGCGGTGTCGGCGAGTGTTGTTCGCGAGAGTGTTTGCGTCGGTTGTTTACAAGCTAACTAATATAAAATTTAAATTAATACAAAATTGATCAGAAAAATCCAATGAACATGAATATGACATCCATAGAACTATTTGCATCTCGCATATATAAATGCTGACACGTGCCTCGCCCCGCCGACGCCGGCGTGCGACGTGTAGCCACCGCTGACACGTGGCTCACCCCGCCGACGCCGGCGTGCGACGTTTAGCCACCGCTGACACGTGCCTCGCCCCGCCGACACCGGCGTGCGACGTGTAGCCACCGCTGACACGTGCCTCGCCCCGCCGACGCCGGCGTGCGACGTGTAGCCACCGCTGACACGTGCCTCACCCCGCCGACGCCGGCGTGCGACGTGTAGCCACCGCCGACACGTGCCATGCCCCGCGTGCGCTATATAGAGCGACGAGTGCGGGCAACCGGCGCAACCACACGTCGCCACCGCCTCCGCTCATTCATCTCCGGGATGCCTCCATGTCGTCGAGGGGCGTCCGGTTTCCGTGGCGTTCGAGTGCATCCGAGCGGTAGGTTCACCGCCGAGATACGCGCCGGTGGCTTCCGCCTCACCCTCGGCACGTACAACACGCCGGAAGAGGCGGCGCGCGCTACGACGCGGCGGCGTGGCGCTTTCGGCGGCCAGGGCACGACATGAACTTCCCGGATGTTGAATCGCTAGAGGAGGCGGAGTTCCTCGCGCCACCGCCGTGCCTCGTCACCGACGAGGACCGTCGCCGGCATCGCCAGGTGCAGCGCAGGATCGCCATCGCCGAGCGCGACGAGCAGTTGATGCGCCAGTGGAGGGCGCGGTCCCCCGACGCGTTCTTTGCTAACCTTAGGGCACAACGCAGGTCCAACAGGCGCCACCGTCGGGCCGTCGCCGCCTTCGAGCTCGAGAACTCGAATACAACTTGGACCGAAAACGACCCTCGGTGGGATGACCTTTGGACGGAGACAACCTCCGACGACGAGTAGAGACTAGACTAGTAATTTATCTATTTTATTGTAATTTCAATAAAGTCGTTGTCGGTTCTATTAGTTTAAATTTAGTTTATAAAGTCGTTGTCGGTTGTTTTTGTTCAATAAAGTGGTTGACACGAAATTTATTACGATTGAACTGAAATTAAAGTACAGAGCTCAACTGAAAAATAAGATACATGGCCAGATTCGAATGTTGGAGCCATTCAATCATAGTCGTGCCTAGTCCTATACACGTCGCCACTGTAGTCATCAAAGTCGCCGACGTCATCGTCGCTAGCATCGGGGTCGCGGTTGTCGAACCTCGGCGGATGACCACGCGTGGGCTGGGATTGAGGGTAGCGCAGCGGGGGCCACGATAGGCCAGGACGCTCTGGAGAGTCCGGCCGCGCCACCACATTCGACGGCCGGCCTCGTTGAAGTTCGAAGGAGGCGGGCCGTCCTCCTCGTACTCGGCAACCGCCCTCTCACGCCGATTGATGAAGAAGCTGTCCCAAGTCGGGCTGTAGTCGGGATGCCACCGGGGATTCCTCCGCTGCTCGGGCGTGAGCTCTAAATAGTAGTGGTTCGTGATGGCCATCTCGCGTGGCACACCTACAGGGATAGGAGGGACCGGTACGCCTCCGACGCTCAAGCAACCGGCCGGTCGGGACGCGGTAGCCGGCGGGCAGGGGTAGTTCGAGGCGCAAAGCGCCTCCGCCTCCCGGGGTGTTAGACATACGATGGAAGCCATGGGAGAGAGTGATGAGGTTTGCAGATATGAGAGTCCAAGCCTACATATATATAGTGGAAAAATGGCGGGAATGCGGGAAGAAAATAGGCGGGAACGAAGTGGCGCGCGAAACTTTCATCCCGGGTGGAGGCTCAAACCGCGACAAAAGATCGGGGGAGGCTTATCTAGGAGGGCCTTTTGTCACGGTTGGTGGCTGCAACCGCGACTAAAGATGTCGGCAGGATAATAAGGATGTGTCGGTAACCTTTTGTCACGGTTGTTGGCCGCAACCGCGACTAAAGGTGTCGGCAGGATAAGGACGCGTGGGTGGACGCACCGCTCGATGAGATAAAGCATGTAGCGCACGACGACCTCGTCGAAGGAATAAGACAAAGTAGAAGCGGTGCCGTGCCTATAAAAGGAGCATCGATACGCCTTGCCAAGCGGATCAACAAGCCAAGCACAGTTTAATCTTCATTATTACATAAATGTAGAGATTGTCTTGGGAACTATATATGAAGAATACATTATTACATCGCCATCTAGTGTTGTGATCTTCTACGCCGTAGCCATGGAGAATCTTCATCATTTAGCAAGATGCTTGGGTCAATTTTCACCGTGAAGGGCGGAATTTCTTTAAACTTATTATAATCTTCTCGACATGTCCGTCTTGTCATCCACTCCCACGATGTTTCTTTTCCCCGAAAGAACTATGTGGCGCTTTGGCTCCTCGATTGATGTATTCTTTTGTTGATTTCTTTTTCTTGATTTGCTAGACATGTCCTTCACGTAGAAAACTTGAGCCACCTCGCCGGCTAGGACAAAAGGCTCGTCCGTGTACGCAAGATTGTTGGGATCCACCGTTATCATACCGTACTTATCGTCAATATGTATAGCGCTGAGCTTCACCCATTTGCACCGAAACAAAGGGACCTTAAAAGTGGGACCATAGTCAAGTTCCCATATCTCCTCTATGTATCCATAATATGTGGTGGTCTGCCCATTCTCGTCTGTTGCATCGAAGCGGACACCGCTGTTTTGGTTGGTGCTCTTTTTATCTTGGTCGATCGTGTAAAATGTATTCCCATTTATCTCGTACCCTTGGAATGTACATATGTTTGAAGATGGTAACCTGGCCAACAAGTACAGACTGCTCCATAGCAGATGGGTCATTAATGAGATGTCTTTGCAACCAACCGTCGAAGGTATTCATGTGTTGACGTGTAATCAAGGACTCGGGCTGGCCCGGGTTTATTTCTCGTAAAACATTCTTATGTTTCTCGATGTACGGAGCCACCAAGCTGGAATTGTATAGAACCGTGTAGTGCGCTTGATTGAAAGAAATCTTGTCCCTCCACACCGTTGTTTTCCTTCCTAGTGTGCCTTTTCCAGTCAGCCTCCCCTCATACCGAGATTCGGGAACACCAATCGGCTTAAGGTCATGAAGAAAGTCAACACAAAACTCAATGACCTCCTCAGTTCCGTAGCCCTTTGAGATACTTCCTTCCGGCCTAGCTCGGTTATGAACATATTTCTTTAAGACTCCCATGAACCTCTCGAAGGGGAACATATTGTGTAGAAATACAGGACCGAGAATTCTAATCTCTTCAACTAGGTGAACGAGGAGGTGCGTCATAATATTGAAGAAGGATGGTGGGAACAACCACTCGAAGCTGACAAGACATTGGACCACATCTTCCTGTAATCCCGACAAAGTTTCGGATCCATTACCTTCCGAGAAATTGCGTTCGGGAATGCACATATCTTCACAATGGCTAGTCGAACATTTTCTCGGTAGAAGTCCCCTCAATGCAATCGGAAGCAATTGTGTCATAAGCACGTGACAGATCATGGGACTTCAGTGTTCGGAATTTTTTCTCCTTCATATTTACTATCCCCTTTATATTCGACGAGAAACCGGACGGAACCTTGATACTCGAATAGGGCTTCAAAAAGATCTCCTTCTCTTGTTTGGTAAGAGCATAGTCGGCAGGCCCTACAAACTGCCCCGGATGATTGCCGTTTCGTCCTTTATGAAGTTCCTGGTCCTCCCGTGCTTCGTTGTATCTTTTGTCTTTCCATACACGCCCGTAAAACCTAGAATATTCACACAAAGATTCTTGGTCAGGTGCATCACGTCGATTGCAGAGCGGACTTCCAGGACTTTCCAATATTCTAGCTCCCAGAAAATAGATTTCTTCTTCCACATGGGCGCGTGTCCGTCATCGTCTTTCGGAACAGTGTCGACCGCTCGGACCCTTTCCAAAGATAACATTTAAATCCTTGACCATGTCAAATATATCAGCACCACTACGGGGACAGGCTTCGGACGGCGGTCCGCCTCGCCATCGAAATGCTTGCCTTTTTTCCTTAAGGGATGCTTGCGCGGAAGGAAACGACGATTGAACGGGTACACAACTTTTCTGCTTTTTCCCAAATATTTACTTTCAGCCTCATCTAAACAAGTGTGTGCATGCATTGTATCCTTTGTTCGTCCGTCCCGAAATGTTACCGAGAGCAGGCCAATCATTGATGGTTACGAATAGCAACGCTCGTAGGTCAAATTCTTGCTCCGTGTGCTCATCCCACACACGTACACCTGGTTTGGCCCACAACTCCAAAAGTTCATCGACTAATGGTCTTAGGTACACATCAATGTCGTTGCCCGGTTGCTTTGGGCCTTGGATAAGCACCGGCATCATAATGAACTTCCGCTTCATGCACAACCAAGGAGGAAGGTTGTAGATACATAGAGTCACGGGCCAGGTGCCGTGATCGCAGCTCTGCTCCCCAAAAGGATTCATGCCATCTCGTACTTAGACCAAAGTATAAGTTCCTTGCCTCACCCGCAAAATCCGGAAACTCTCTCCCGATGTTTCTCCACCGCCGACCATCGGCGGGGTGCCTCAACATCGCGTCTTTCTTACGTTCTTCCATGTGCCATCGCAACAACTTGGCATGCTCTTTGTTTCGAACAAACGTTTCAACCGTGGTATTATTGGAGCATACCACATCACCTTCGCAGAACCCTCTTCCCGGGTGGCTCGCCCTCAACATCACCAGGGTCATCTTTTCCGATCTTATACCGCAATGCACCACATATCGGGCATTTATTCAAATTCTCGTACTTCTCACCGCGGTAGAGGATACAGATCATTAATGCATGCATGTATCTTCTCGCACATCTAATCCTAGAGGGCGGACAAGCTTCTTTGCTTCATATGTACCGACGGGCAATTCATTATTTCTTGGAAACAGACTTCTTTAATATTATCATCAATTTCTCAAATCCCGAGTCAGTCACACCGACCTCTCGCCTTCCATTTCAGCAATTCCAATATGCTACCCAGCTTTCTATGCCCATCTTCACAACCTCGGGTACAACAATTTGTGGTGGTCCTCTAACATCTTGTCGAACCGCAACCTCTCCTTATCCGTGCCACAGTCTCTTCTTGCATCGAAATGGCCCGACGAAGATCATCATCAACAGGATCATCCGATGCCTCGTTCTTCACCTCCTTCTTCTTCATTGTCGTCCATTGCGGTATCAAAGCATTCGGAGAACATAGATCGGTACCGGTCATCATTATCTTCTTCCTCATCGCCGTCTTCCATCATAACCCCTTCTTCTCCGTGCTTGGTCCAAACATTATAGCTGGACATGAATCCAAACCGAAGCAGGTGGCTCTTAATGTCTCTTGAGCAAGAGTAATCCTTCTCGTTCTTACATTTTAGACATGGACAGCACATAAAACCTTGCCTCGACTTGTTGGCCTCGGCCACAAGCAGGAAAGAATTCACGCCCTCTCTGAAAGCGGGGGCACATCGGTTACCGTACATCCATGGATGACTCATCCGCATCATAAGTACAATTATATATGTATCGGATGCAATCACCTTGCTAAAATTAGTATTGTACGGACTATGCATATATATATAGTCGAGAAAATAGTTGCTAACCTTTTAGGATCAAAAAAAGGAGAAATCTTATCAAATAAAACCAAGTGGCATCCCTCTCACAAGCATTCCATCAAACACCTCTTGTGCACATGTAGAAAAAATGAGCTAGCATACACCTCCACCTTCACCACCAAGGAAAAAATGAGGTGGGGGGGTGGCTGGCTGCTTCTATATATATAGGGGGGGGCATTTTGTCGCGGGCCGTATTACGACCCGCGACAAAAGGGGTGGCCACGTCGCTCCTAACCCTTTTGTCGCGGGTCGTAATACGGCCCGCGACAAAAGGCCGCGACAAAAGCCTCCGCGCGCTCCACATGGTTTCGGGGCGACGTGGCCAGGCCATTTGTCGCGGGTGCAGGCGCGCCCGCGACAAAAGGCTCCCACGGAAGCCCTGTTTTCCACTAGTGAAAACAGAGTAGAACTAAGAAGGAGAAAAGTGAGGAAATGTTTATCGGAAGGGCAAAACTAAGTACGACTGAGTAAAACAAGTGGGCCTGGAGGGGAAAAATGGGGACTGAAGGCCCAAATAAACCGAAACTGTAGGCCTATTTTCTACTAGTGCGTGGAATCGTTGAAAGCCCTACGCTATTCTAGATTTAATAGTACGCGTGGGGGTCTTAGAATGGAGACCTCTTTGGCTGTAGATGGTTATATCATTTCTTAGATATACACTCTCAAATTTATAAAACTTAATTTCAGCCAAAGATAAATCATACTATAATTTGGAAAAAAGAGAGTATAAATATAAACTAAAAAACATAATACATTTGCAAGGCTGGCCAGCTGTAATCGGCTAAGTATGCACATGACCTATGTAATACTAGTCACGGTGGGAGTGACATATGGTAGTAATATGCATATGTTACTAATCTATGGTAACAATCCCGTAGTGGTTAATAAAATATGTATGATATCACGTAAAGTCATATTTATTAGGTTGTATACTTATTTTGTTATTAAAGTGTGATGTTATGATAAGATAGCTCATTACCAAAAATATTTACTCCCTCTATTCTCAAATAAGTGTACTTCTAAGTTTAAAATTTGTCCCAAAAAAGTGTACATCTACACTACCAATGTTGTTAATTAATGCAATTAGCTCTTCGTAATCACTCCCCAGCTCTATCCTCCAATCTCCATTCCTCTCATCTACCTCAACTACCAATGCTCATTCCTCTCATTTTTTGGCGGAAACTAAAAAGCTTTGTGTTTTGATTCATTGATAGAAAAAATGAGTTTACACTACTAGCCTAAGACAAGGTCGGGACACCCACATACACACCCAACACTCAAAACGAGACTACGACAAAATGCACAAAAGCCTGAAATCTGTCGAGTGCTTATCTAAGACGCTACGGAGTGAGCTCCTCCGCTAAACAGAATCCATGCTGATGAAAGTCCGCAGTGCTTGTGCATCATCAAAATTACCATGAACCCGTCAGCCGCAACCAAGATGCGTACCACCCGGATCCCGCGAGCCCACCACGGTTCAGCTGGAGCGTTGCTACTCTGGCCTTAGCCCAAATCTAGGGACGCCATCGGCGCAACGACTACCTCCCATCAACCTCAACGGATGAGCAAGCGTGTAGTCTTCAGCAGCCCGCCATCAAGCACAGAGGCCATCCCACCACTGCTCAATCGGAGGATTGATCACGTTGTCCGAGGGTGATCATCGTCGTGCAAGCTGTCGTGATACCACTCAAGAGGCCTACGCCCCACCTGGATTGCAATACACCTCCTATGTAGCTAGCATAGAGATCCACAAATAAGAACTACAGCCCGAACTCAAGTTCCCAAGACGACGCTTTCATGGAGGGTACGACGTCAAAGACGCTGTCATCTCCCGATCTGGCATGCCAAATCTTTGGTTTTGACCCTGAACCTGAGATCCTAGGCAAGGGAGGTGCCGGAACTCCTCGATGACGCCTGATACATCTCAAACGTATCTATAATTTCTTATGTTTCATGCTAGTTATATGACAATACTCACATGTTTTATATACACTTTACATCGTTTTGATGCATTTTCCGGCACTAACCTATTAACAAGATGCCGAAGCGCCAGTTTTTGTTTTCTGCTGTTTTTGGTTTCAGAAATCCTACACAGGAAATATTCTCGGAATTGGACGAAACAAAAGCCCACGGTCTTATTTACCACGGAGCCTTCCAAAACACCGAAGAGGAGACGAAGAGGGGCCACGAGGCGGCCACCCCACAAGGCGGCGCGGTGGGGCCCCTGGCCGCGCCGGCCTATGGGGTGGGCCCCTCGGGCACCCCCGACTCTGCCCCTTCGCCTATTTATTCTCTCCGTCGCGAAAACCCTAGTACCGAGAGCCACGATACGAGAAAAGTTACCGAGACGCCGCCGCCGCCAATCCCATCTCGGGGGATTCGGGAGATCGCCTCCGCACCCTCGCCGGAGAGGGGAATCATCACCGGAGGGCTCTACATCACCATGCCCGCCTCCGGACTGATGCGTGAGTAGTTCATCCTTGGACTATGGGTTCATAGCAGTAGCTAGATGGTTGTCTTCTCCTCTTGTGCTATCATGTTTAGATCTTGTGAGCTGCCTATCATGATCAAGATCATCTATTTGTAATGCTACATGTTGTGTTTGTTGGGATCCGATGAATATGGAATACTATGTCAAGTTGATTATTGATCTATCATATATGTGTTATTTATGTTTTTGCATGCTCTCTGTTGCTAGTAGAGGCTCTGGCCAGGTTGATACTTGTGACTCCAAGAGGGAGTATTTATGCTCGATAGTGGGTTCGTGCCTCCATTGAATCTGGGACAGTGACAGAAAGTTCTAAGATTGTGGATGTGCTGTTGCCACTAGGGATAAAACATCAATGCTTTGTCTAAGGATATTTGTGTTGATTACATTACGCACAGTACTTAATGCAATTGTCTGTTGTTTGCAACTTAATACTGGAAGGGGTGCAGATGCTAACCCGAAGGTGGACTTTTTAGGCATAGATGCATGCTGGATAGCGGTCTATGTTCTTTGTCGTAATGCCCTAAGTAAATCTCATAGTAGTCATCATAATATGTATATGCATCTCTATTTGTCAATTGCCCAACTGTAATTTGTTCACCTAACATGCTATTTATCTTATTGGAGAGACACCACTAGTGAACTGTGGACCCCGGTCCATTCTTTTACATCTGAAATACAACCTACTGCGATCATTGTTCTCTGTTGTTCTTTGCAAACAAACATCATTCTCCACACTAATCCTTTGTTTACAGCAAGCCGGTGAGATTGACAACCTCACTGTTAATTTGGGGCAAAGTATTTTGATTGTGTTGTGCAGGTTCCACGTTGGCGCCGAAATCCCTGGTGTTGCGCCGCAGTACACTCCTTCACCAACAACCTTCACGTGGCCTTCATCTCCTACTGGTTCGATAACCTTGGTTTCTTACTGAGGGAAAACTTGCTGCTGTACGCATCACACCTTCCTCTTGGGGTTCCCAACGAACGTGTGCTTTACCGTCACAAGCAACGCCACAGAGGAAATTGCGCCCTCGGGCGTCGCAGTCACCGGCCTCGAAAGGCAGTGCCTTCGCCCAGAGCTAGCATGGTACCTCACCACGACAAGCATTGTCCGCTCGTCGCCTAGAGCTCACGCGCTGACCTTTCCACTCAAAGAACCAGCCTTGCCAGGGCACCCCGTTGGCAGCATGTCCAGCGCGCCATACCGGGGGGCAACCATGCCCACAAAGAGACTAGCCGCCTGAGAGGGGCACCACCAAGCCGCAAGCGATACATGTGACGCCATGGGAGAACTCGCCAGCATTCCGCTTGCATCCACCTCAGAGAAGCATCGCCGGCCACCCAACAACCACCACCTCGCCGCCAGCGCCGCACGGGCGCCCCGAGCCGCCACACCAAGATGGCGTTGGACTCAGCTCAACCCGGCTAGAACAGAAGCACCCCTGCGCTTGGAGCCAAGGAGGATAGACGAGAAGCAGGTAGGTGACCGCACCGAGGCGCTGGTGGCCAGAACGGCCGGGCCACGCCTGCCCCAGATCGGGCCCGAAGGGCCCAGATCTGGGCCGATAGACCCGCGCCACCACGACGCTAACTCTGGCCGCCCAGCTCCATCGCCGCTATCCTAGCGCCGTCGCTATCATTCCTAGCATCGTCGCCACCTTCCCCAGTGTCGTCCCCGCCACCATTGGGTTTACCCGCGTCTCCTGACATACGTGCGGGTGGTGGAGATGCCCGCCGCCGCTAGCACCGCGCGTGCTTTGCCCTACGGCTCCCACCGCCACCAGCGGAGGAGCGGGCGCAGGGGGTTGGACTGAAGGGGTTAGGTTTCGCCCTTGACTCGCCCGCGGAGACAAGCCAGGAGGCAGGAGCTAAGCCTCCCATGTTGACTATAATGATAAGGATATGGTAGAAGTCCTTTGGTTCCTCTCCTTCAATTAATAGGTTGGAGTGTCTTATCAGCGATCAACTAGCAGCGCTTCAGATCATACAATTTGCTGGAGTACCAAGCTTGCTTGTTGACGGATCGATCGACACTTAATGATGATCAGTTGATAAAGGAGCGAGAGATGTGCACCGCGCTATACGCTCTCTACTTGTATCACTGTACATCCATCCTGGCACCAATGGACTCGTCGGACACGACCACGCATGTAGTTTGACGGGCGCAAACGACAGATGGAGAACTGAACGCGCTGTACGTCGTCCTTGATTTAGCTGAGGTTACTGTACGTGCTTACTGTTGATTTCTAACATCTCACCAATAAATACACTATACGTCTACACCACAGCACTGCAAAGTTGGGTGGCAAAAAGGTTTCACTCACGGAATGTCGGCGGGAAAGGGTTTTGCCTACCAATCCTTTCCGTCAGCATAAGTCCAGTCGGCAAAATATTTCGCCGACCATCATAACTTTGCTGTTGGACTATCTATTATTAAACTATTGTTTTGCGACCAATATATTATTTCTGTCGTACATTTGTTCTTCGGCTGACTTTTTTTGGCGGCCCAAAATTTTAGTAGTGTTTGTATTGCGAATAAAAAGACCACCTTTTAGATTCCTTTGCCATGAACATTTCCCCGCTAACAAGCATATTGTGTTTGTTTTTCCAACCAACATTAAGATGGCCATGTCGCAAACCTATACCCGGCTAACAGTCCGCTCGAGCACTAATTATCAACCAATATTTATCCACATGTATTGAATCTACTGTTGTAATGTACAGATTCTGCCCAAAAAAAATGCCCCGAGTGGGTGCTCCGTTAGATATTTTAGTCCCCATCGACTAGGGATAAACCATTATACTAGGATAAAATCTTTGAAGTCAATCGAAGCTTGTTCCTATAGAGGAAACTATGCACTTGAAGAGTAGAGCAAGAGAAACGGAGTTGATAGTACATAGTGAAGAAAAAACACGACTGAGAAAGAAAAATAGAGTGATATAACATAGTTGAGAAGAAGAAATACAATTGACCTCTCTCCTCTCTAATCCTTCCTCCCCACTTTCCGTCTATTCTAGGACGCCACTTATTCTAGGTAGACAACTCCCCATGAGCACACATGGGTATGGGAAGTCAGCTGCCAGGGAGAAGGACTCCGAGCACTCGCCTCACCGCGCCGCCACCCTTCACCCGAGATAGGTGTACGTATGTCAAGGAGGGAGGGGTTACAACCTCGTTGTCGCCTTCAAGAAGGAGAATGACGCTGATATCGTCATCAACATCGTGGCCTCCATCAACGCCAAGGGTTTCCCCCAGTCCAAAGCCCACTTGAGCCCACACCCAACCATCGAATCAAGATCCGGGGTTTTTGAGGTGATTCAAACACCGCAGGAAGGAGAAACCATCTTCGGATCTGAAGCCAAAGGGGCGACCTCCACGCAATACACCCACCCACCACCCCCACACTGCTCACTCAGCCGAAGACCGCGGTCTGCAACATTGACGTCCGCCACCCACCACTAGGTCGACGCCATCTTCGCCATCCAGGACCGCCGCCCTTGTTTCCATGGACCTTGTTGATCACGTTGGGACTCCAAGTGCAGAGTGTTGTATCAGCGAAGTATTTTCCCCACAAGGGTGACTCGAGGGGTTATATCAAACTCTCGGGGAAATGGATGAAAGAGTATCATCTTCTCTCTTCTTCCAACAATCCTGCAGCTAAAGTAAATGCTTTGTATCCCTAACTCCACTGTGTGGTTGTCAAGCACAAGGTTTCGTGTAAGTAAATAACACAAGTAGAAATAAAACAAGTAAAAACTAAACTAGATAAAATAAGTCAGCAAAAACTGTAAAGAGGTTGATTGTTTTTGGTGTTTTGGATGCAAATAAGAAAAGTAATTTTTTTTTGTATTTTCGGATTAAAATAGTGCATCAAATAGAAAACAATATAAAAGCAATATAAAACCGGGGTTCATGGGTTCACTTGACTATTCTCTCTTAAAGTTGTGGTGGACAAAAAGCAATTCATCAATGAGATATGATGGTGCAGATAATATTATATGTAAGACCAGAATTAATATGGACATCATGTCCTAACATAGAGTTGATGCAACACACCTCTCTTACACTCCACAAGAAAGAAATTTCATCAATCTTGTAATAAAAATTAATAGAACATAGCAATAAGTACTTTGACATGAAGTTTGAATATCAAATATGCTACCCTGAACAAACAAGGTCATCACTACTGTCACATGATGAACATACACTACAAAGGAAAACCTTTTTTTTTTGACAAATCACTTTCGTCATGTGAAGGCCAATTTTCGTCAAGGATTACTTCGCGGTGACGAAATTTGATCGTCATGGGGTTCGTCAAGGAAGCTCCGTCATAAAATATCGGGGGTGACGATATGCATTTTTTCATCAACGTCAAATGTTTGATGGTGACGACCTGCAAATTCATCAACATCGAAGGTTGATTGTTGACAGACAGGTTTGTCACGAAAAATTGCAACTTTCGTCAATATATAAATCTTGGGAAGTTTCTGATTGGTCCAAAAAAGCATACGTGGCCTTACATGTGGGTCCCATTTGGCTTCTGACAACATGGGTCCGACGGCGCTGACTGTAGGATAACGTTGCATAGAAAACAAAAAATTTCCTACCGCGAACACGCAATCCAAGCCAAGATGCAATCTAGAAGACGGTAGCAACGAGGGGGTATCGAGTCTCACCCTTGAAGAGATTCCAAAGCCTACAAGATGAGGCTCTTGTTGCTGCGGTAGACGTTCACTTGCCGCTTGCAAAAGCGCGTAGAAGATCTTGATCACGATCGGTTCCGGCGCCACGAACGGGCAGCACCTCCGTACTCGGTCACACGTTCGGTTGTTGATGAAGACGACGTCCTTCTCCCCGTTCCAGCGGGCAGCGGAAGTAGTAGCTCCTCCTTGAATCCGGCAGCACGACGGCGTGGTG
>NC_061513.1:261232321-261320007 GCF_022539505.1 Lolium rigidum | reverse complement strand
TACTATTCATGAAAAGTCTTTGCTTTATGATTCATTTGTTTACTCATGTCATTACCATTGTTTTGATCGCTGCATTCATCACATATGCTTACAATAGTATGATCAAGGTTATGATGGCATGTCACTCCAGAAATTATCTTTGTTATCGTTTACCTGCTCGGGACGAGCAGGAACTAAGCTTGGGGATGCTGATACGTCTCCGACGTATCGATAATTTCTTATGTTCCATGCCACATTATTGATGATATCTACATGTTTTATGCATACTTTATGTCATTATTATGCGTTTTCCGGAACTAACCTATTGACGAGATGCCGAAGGGCCGGTTCCTGTTTTACGCTGTTTTTGGTTCCGGAAATCCTAGTAAGGAAATATTCTCGGAATCGGACGAAATCAACGCCCGGCATCCTATTTTTCCACGAAGCTTCCGGAACACCGAGAGCCGCGGAGAAGGGCCTGTGGGCCCCGGACGAGCAGGGTGGCGCGGCCCGGGCCTTGGCCGCGCCCCTAGTGTGTCATCGCCTCGTCGACCCTCCGACTCCGCCTCTTCGCCTATATAAAGGTCCACGACCTAAAAACCTCGACACGTTCGACGAAACCGAGAGAAAACCTTCCGGAGCCGCCGCCATCGCGAAGCCAAGATCCGGGGGACAGGAGTCTCCGTTCCGGCACGCCGCCGGGACGGGGAAGTGCCCCGGAAGGCTTCTCCATCGACACCACCGCCATCTTCATCAACGCTGCTTGTCTCCCATGAGGAGGGAGTAGTTCTCCATCGAGGCTCGGGGCCGTACCGGTAGCTATGTGGTTAATCTCTCTCCTATGTGCTTCAATACAATAATCTCATGAGCTGCCTTACATGATTGAGATTCATATGATGATGCTTGTAATCTAGATGTCATTATGCTAGTCAAGTGGATTTTACTTATGTGATCTCCGGAGACTCCTTGTCCCAGTGTGTAAAGGTGACAGTGTGTGCACCGTGTGGGTCTCTTAGGCTATATTTCACAGAATACTTATTCACTGTTATGAATGGCATAGTGAAGTTCTTATTTATATCCCTTTATGATTGCAATGTGTTTTGTATCACAATTTATCTGTGTGCTACTCTAGTGATGTTATTAAAGTAGTTTATTTCCTCCTGCATGGTGTAATGGTGACAGTGTGTGCATCGTGTAGTACTTGGCGTAGGCTATGATTGTGATCTCTTGTAGATTATGAAGTTAACTATTGCTATGATAGTATTGATGTGATCTATTCCTCCTCTCGTAGTGTGAAGGTGACGAGTGTGCATGCTATGTTAGTACTTGGTTTGGTTATGTTGGTCTGTCATGCACTCTAAGGTTATTTAAATATGAACATCGAATATTGTGGAGCTTGTTAACTCCGGCATTGAGGGTTCGTGTAATCCTACACGATTAGTGGTGTTCATCATCCAACAAGAGGGTGTAGAGTCTAGCATCTATCTATTTATTCTGTTATGTGATCAATGTTGAGAGTGTCCACTAGTGAAAGTATGATCCCTAGGCCTTGTTCCTAAATACTGATATCGCTGCTTGTTTCTTGTTTTACTGCATCTATACTTCCTGCAATTTTACTACCATCAACGCACGCCTGACAAGCACTTTTACAGGCGCCGTTAGTACTTGCTCATATTCATTCATACCACTTGTATTTCACTATCTCTTCGCCGAACTAGTGCACCTATTAGGTGTGTTGGGGACACAAGAGACTTCTTGTTTTGTGGTTGCGGGGTTGCATGAGAGGGATATCTTTGACCTCTTCCTCCCTGAGTTCGATAAACCTTGGGTGATCCACTTAAGGGAAACTTGTTGCTTGTTCTACAAACCTCTGCTCTTGGAGGCCCAACACTTGTCTACAAGAATAGAAGCACCCGTAGACATCGGTGACAAGCATTAAGCATAACAAGATTGCGGCAACAATAACTTCACAAACTTTATAGATAGACTAATCATAATGTATCATCCATCGGATCCCAACAAACACAACACCGATTACATCGGATGGATCTCAATCATGTAAGGCAGCTCATGAGATCATTGTATTGAAGTACATGGGATAGAGAGTACCAACTAGCTAACTGCTAGAACCCGTAGTCCATGGGGGAACTACTCATGAAGCATGATGGAGGCGATGGCGTCGATGGAGATGGCTTCCGGGGGCACTTCCCCGTCCCGGCAGGGTGCCGGAACAGAGACTTCTGTCCCCCGAATTGGAGTTTCGCGATGGTGGCGGCGCCCCTGGAGTCTTTCTGGAGTTTCGTCAAAAGGTCTCGAGTTTTTAGGTCGAAAGGGCTTATATAGGCGAAGAGGCGGCGCAGGAGGGGCAACAGGGTGCCCTCCCCATAGGCCGGCGCGGCCGAGGGCTGGCCCGCGCGGCCCTATGGTGTGGGGGGCCCGGGCCTCCCCCTCGACTCCCCTTCGGTGTCCCGGTCCGTCTCGGTGAATTATGATCTTTGGTCTTCGTTTCGTCGAATTCCGAGAATATTGCCCGAACGGCCTTTACGGAACCAAAAACAGCGGAAAACGAGGCTGGCCCTTCGGCATCTCGTTAATAGGTTAGTTCCGGAAAATGCATAAAAACATTATAAAGTGCAAGCAAAACATGTAAGTATTGTCATAAAACAAGCATGGAACATCAGAAATTATAGGTACGTTGGAGACGTATCATTAAGCAAGAGGAGGGTTCTTCTTATCTTCGAGCTTGTCCATCGCGCCAGCGGTTTTGGAAGCGTCACTGGTTTCATCAGGAGTCCTGGCGGTGATTGTGAGGGTTTTGTTTTCTTCTATGACTGTCGTGCCATCATCTGCCGAGGTTTTCACTGTCGGAGCTTCCAAAGCAAGGTCGGCTGGCTTCTTCTTCATCTTCCCGACGCGTTCATCTTCCTTATTATCGGGTGCTGACGATTTTGAAGGGAGATTGACAGTTTCCTGTCTTGGCCCAAATTTTGCAGCAATCCTCTGAAACTCGCGATCACAATTATCCGAGCGTGAGAAACTTCCATAGACTGTGATGTTTGTTCCATTGTTCCCAGACATTTTCAGCTTGAGGTATGCGTAATGTGGCACAACCATGAACTTGGCATAAGCTGATCTTCCGAGTATAGCGTGGTACTGTGATTCCTAGTTCACTACTTCAAACTCGATCTTTTCATTCCTGAAGTTGTCGGGTTTGCCAAAGACAACGTTCAAGTAAACTTTGCCAAGAGAGTACGCCGGTAAGGTGGAGAGAATCCCATGGAAACAGGTGTCTGTTTCTTCTAGCATCTGATACGTCCCAAACGTATCTATAATTTCTTATGTTCCATGCTACTTTTATGATGATACTCACATGTTTTATACACATTATATGTCATTATTATGCATTTTCCGGCACTAACCTATTGACGAGATGCCGAAGAGCCGATTGTTGTTTTCTCGCTGTTTTTGGTTTCGAAATCCTAGTAAGGAAATATTCTCGGAATTGGACGAAATCAACGCCCGAGGGCCTATTTTTCCACGAAGCTTCCGGAAGACCGGAGGACTTACGAAGTGGGGCCACGAGGCGCCGCCACAACAGGGCGGCGCGGCCCAGGTGCTGGCCGCGCGGCCCTGGTGTGTGGGGCCCTCGTGTGGCCCCCTGACCTGCCCTTCCGCAAACTTAAAGCCTCCGTCGCGAAACCCCCAGTACCGAGAGCCACGATACGGAAAACCTTACTGAGATGCCGCCGCCGCCAATCCCATCACGGGGGATTCAGGAGATCGCCTCCGGCACCCTGCCGGAGAGGGGAATCATCTCCCGGAGGTCTCTTCATCGCCATGATCGCCTCCGGATCGATGTGTGAGTAGTTCACCCCTGGACTATGGGTCCATAGCGGTAGCTAGATGGTCGTCTTCTCCCCATTGTGCTATCATGTTAGATCTTGTGAGCTGCCTATCATGATCAAGATCATCTATTTGTAATCCTTCATGTTGTGTTTGTTGGGATCCGATGAATATTGAATACTATGTCAAGTTGATTATCAATCTATCATATATGTTATTTATGTTCTTGCATGCTCTCCGTTGCTAGTAGAGGCTCCGGCCAAGTTGATACTTGTGACTCCAAGAGGGAGTATTTATGCTCGATAGTGGGTTCATGCCTCCATTAAATCTGGGATCGTGACGAGAAAGTTCTAAGGTTGTGGATGTGTTGTTGCCACTAGGGATAAAACATCGATGCTTTGTCTAAGGATATTTGTGTTGATTACATTACGCACCATACTTAATGCAATTGTCCGTTGTTTACAACTTAATACTGGAGGGGTTCGGATGATAACTTCGAAGGTGGACTTTTTAGGCATAGATGCATGTTTGGATAGCGGTCTATGTACTTTGTCGTAATGCCTCGATTAAATCTCATAGTACTCATCATGATATATGTATGTGCATTGTTATGCCTTCTTTATTTGTCAATTGCCCAAGCTGTAATTTGTTCACCCAACATCTCGCTATCTTATGGGAGAGACACCGCTAGTGAACTGTGGACCCCGGTCCTATTCTTTACATCTGAAATACAATCTGCTGCAATTGTTCTTTACTGTTCTTCGCAAACAAACATCATCATCCACACTATACATCTAATCCTTTGTTTTCAGCAAGCCGGTGAGATTGACAACCTCGCTGTTACGTTGGGGCAAAGTTTTGTGATTGTGTTGTGCAGGGTCCACGTTGGCGCCGGAATCCCTGGTGTTGCACCGCACTACACTCCGCCGCCATCAACCTTCAACGTGCTTCTTGGCTCCTACTGGTTCGATAACCTTGGTTTCTTATTGAGGGAAAACTTGCTGCTATGCGCATCATACCTTCCTCTTGGGGTTCCCAACGGACGTGTTAACTACGCGCAATCAAGCTCTTTTTCTGGCGCCGTTGCCGGGGAACGAAGAAAAGTTACACCACAAAGATTTTCAACTCCCACGTCAACAGCTCTTTTTCTGGCGCCGTTGCCGGGGAGATCAAGACACGCTGCAAGGGGAGTCTCCCACTTCCAATCTCTTTACTTTGTTTTTGTCTTGCTTTATTTTATTTATTTACTGCTTTGTTTGTTGCATTATATCAAAACACAAAAAAATTAGTTGCTAGTTTTACTTTATTTACTGTCTTGTTCTCCATATCAAAAACACAAAAAAATTAGTTACTTGCATTTACTTTATTTAGTTTGCTTTATTTACTACTGCTAAAATGGGTACCGTTGAGAATACTAAGTTGTGTGACTTCACTAGCACAAATAATAATGATTTCCTATGCACACCTATTGCTCCACCTGCTACTACAGCGAGAATTCTTTGAAATTAAACCTGCTTTACTTGAATCTTGTTATGAGAGAGCAATTTTTCAGGTGTTAGTTCCGATGATGCTTGCCGCCCATCTTAATAATTTTGTTGAACTATGTGAAATGCAAAAGTATAAGGATGTAGATGGTGATATTATAAAATTAAAATTGTTTCCTTTCTCCTTAAGAGGAAGAGCTAAAGATTGGTTGCTATCTCTGCCTAGAAATAGTATTGATTCTTGGACTAAATGCAAGGATGCTTTTATTGGTAGATATTATCCTCCCGCTAAAATTATATCTTTGAGAAGTAGCATAATGAATTTTAAGCAATTAGATAATGAACATGTTGCTCAAGCATGGGAGAGAATGAAATCTTTGGTAAAGAATTGCCCAACCCATGGATCGACTACTTGGATGATCATCCAAACCTTTTATGCAGGATTGAATTTTTCTTCGCGGAACCTATTGGATTCAGCTGCTGGAGGTACCTTTATGTCCATAACTTTGAGGGCGGCAACAAAGCTTCTTGATGATATGATGATAAATTACTCTGAATGGCACACGGAAAGAGCTCCACAAGGTAAGAAGGTAAATTCTGTTGAAGAAACCTCCTCCTTGAGTGATAAGATTGATGTTATTATGTCTATGCTTGTGAATGGTAGATCTAATGTTGATCCTAATAATGTTCCTTTAGCTTCATTGATTGCCCAAGAAGAACATGTTGATGTGAATTTCATTAAAAATAATAATGCTCATAGGAATAATTTGGGTAACAACTATAGGCCATATCCTGCTAGTGGTAATGATCATGGTAATTCTTATGGTAGATATGAGGAAAAGATGCTAGAAATTGAAAGATCCACTAAGAGCTTTATGCAGTCACAATATGAGAAAAATCAATTGTTTACTAAAACTATGAATGAACAATCTACCTTGTTGAAAAATATAGGAAATCAACTTGAAAATTTGAATATGGGGATTTCGGGTTTGCAAACTAAGATTTCAAATGCTGAAAACCGAATCTCATACCTGTCTGCGTCACAATCCTCCTTAATTAATAAAATGGCTGCTAAACCTGAGGATATTGAAAATAAAAATTTTACTACAGCAAATGCCATCCAAGTTCGAATTAATGAGAATATTAGATTGATGGCTGAATTGCATGCTAGGTGGGAAAGAGAAGAAAATGAAAAACTAGCTAAAGAGAATAATGTAGCTAAAGTTTGGACTATTACCACCACTAGTAATGTTAATGATTCACATGTTGCTACACCCCCTACTATTAATGGTAAAATAATTGGTGTTGGCAATGTTACTACTCCTAGTGCAAAGCGTGCAAAATTGCCTGAAACTGCAAAAACTGCTGAAATTGATAAAACTGCTGAAATTTTTCAAAATATTGGGGATAATGATCCCATTGCTGTAGGTCATAATGATTTAGACTTTGATGATTTTCACATCTCTGAAGTCATAAAGTTCTTAAAAAAGCTTGCTAAAAGTCCCAATGCTAGTGCTATAAATTTGGCCTTTACAAAACATATTACAAATGCTCTCATAAAAGCTAGAGAAGAGAAACTAAAACTTGAAACCTCTATTCCTAGAAAGTTAGAACATGGTTGGGAGCCTATCATTAAGATGAGGGTCAATGATTTTGATTGTAATGCTTTATGTGATCTTGGTGCAAGTATTTCTGTTATGCCTAAGAAAATTTATGATATGCTTGACTTGCCACCATTGAAGAATTGTTATTTGGATGTTAATCTTGTTGATAATGTTATAAAGAAACCTTTGGGGAGGATTGATAATGTTCGTATTATGGTTAACAATAACCTTGTCCCCGTAGATTTTGTTGTCTTGGATATTGAATGCAATGCATCTTGTCCCATTATATTGGGAAGACCTTTTCTTCGAACTCGTTGGTGCCACCATTGATATGAAGGAAGGTAATATTAAATATCAATTTCCTCTCAAGAAAGGTATGGAACACTTCCCTAGAAAGAGAATGAAGTTACCTTATGATTCTATTATTAGAACAAATTATGATGTTAATGCTTCGTCTCTTGATGTTACTTGATACACACTTTCTGCGCCTAGCTCAAAGGCGTTAAAGAAAAGCGCTTATGGGAGACAACCCATTATTTTACTTCTGCACTTTATTTTATATTTGAGTCTTGGAAGTTGTTTACTACTGTAGCAACCTCTCCTTATCTTTATTTTGTTGCATTGTTGTGCCAAGTAAAGTCTTTGATAGTAAAGCCAATACTAGATTTGGATTGCTCGCGCGTAAACAGATTTCTTGCTGTCACGAATTTCGACCTGCCTCTCTGTAGGTAGCTCAGAAATATCTGCCAATTTACGTGCGTGATCCTCAGATATGTACGCAACTTTCATTCAATTTTGGCATTTTCATCTGAGCAAGTCTGGTTCCACTTTAAAATTCGTCTTTACGAACTGTTCTGTTTTGACAGATTCTGCCTTTTATTTCGCATTGCCTGTTTTGCTATGTTAGATGGATTTCTTTGTTCCATTAACTTTCGGTAGCTTTGTGCAATGTCCGAAGTGTTAAGAATGATTATGTCACCTCTGAATATATGAATTATGCACTCGACCCTCTAATGAGTTTGTTTCGAGTTTGGTGTGGAGGAAGTTTTCAAGGGTCAAGAGAGGGGGATGATACAATATGATCAAGAAGAGTGAAAATTCAAAGCTTGGGGATGCCCCCGTGGTTCATCCCTGCATATTTTAAGAAGACTTAAGCGTCTAAGCTTGGGGATTCCCAAGGCATCCCTTCTTCATCGACAACTTATCAGGTTCCTCTAGTGAAACTATATTTTTATTCCGTCACATCTTATGTGCTTTACTTGGAGCGTCTGTTTGTTTTTATTTTTGTTTTTGTTTGAATAAATCGGATCCTAGCATTCTTTGTTTGGGAGAGAGACACGCTCCTCTATTTCATATGAACACATATGTTCTTAGCTTTATCTTTAATGTTCATTGCGAAAGTTGAACTACTTCATTCATTGTTATATGGTTGGAAACGAAAAATGCCACATGTGGTAAATGGTTTAATGTCTTGAATAATGTGATACTTGGCAATTGTTGTGCTCATATAGATCATGTTTAAGCTCTTGCATCATGTACCTTGTACTCATTAATGAATAACTACATAGAGCTTGTTAAAATTTGGTTTGCATGATTGATCTCTAGAGTCTAGATATTTTCTCGGTTGAGGTGTTTGAACAACAAGGAGACAATGTAAAGTCTTATAATAGCTACAATATGTTCATATGTGAGCTTTGCTGCACCTTTTATACTTGAGTTTGCTTCAAACAACCTTGCTAGCCTAGCCTTGTATTGAGAGGAATTCTTCTCGTGCACCCAAATCCTTGAGCCAACTACTATGCCATTTGTGTCCACCATACCTACCTACCACATGGTATTTCTCCGCCATTCCAAAGTACATTACTTGAGTGCTACCTTTAAAATTTCTATTCTTTACCTTTGCAATATATAGCTCATGGGACAAAATAGCTTAAAAACTATCGTGGTGAAGAATATGTACTTATGTGTCTTATTTCTTAGTAACTTGCTTGTTGAGCGGTAACCATGTTTTCTGGGGACGCCATCAACTCTTTTACCTTTGTTGAATATCATGTGAGTTGCTATGCATGTTCGTCTCGTCTGAAGTAAGGGCGGTTTTCACAATCAAATGGTTTGAGTATGCATACTGTTAGAGAAGAACATTGGGCCGCTAACTAAAGCCATGATTCATGGTGGAAGTTTCAGTGTGGACAGCTAATCCTCAATCTCTTATGAGAATAATAACTGTTGTTGAATGCTTATGCATTAAAAAGAGGAGTCCATTATCTGTTGTCTATGTTGTCCCGGTATGGATGTCTAAGTTGAGAATAATCAAAAGCGAGAAATCCAATGTGAGCTTTCTCCTTAGACTTTTGTACAGGCGGCATAGAGGTACCCCTTTGTGACACTTGGTTGAAACATATGCTATGCAATGATAATCCGTGTTAACCCAAGCTAATTAGGACAAGGTGCGAGCACTATTAGTATACTATGCATGAGGCTTGCAACTTATAAGATGTCTTATACATAACACATATGCTTTATTACTACCGTTGACAAAATTGTTTCTTGTTTTCAAAATGAAAAGCTCTAGCACAAATATAGTAATCAATGCTTCCCTCTGCGAAGGGTCTATCTTTTACTTTATTGTTGAGTCAGTTTGCCTATTCTTTCTATCCCAGAAGCAAACACTTGTGTCAACTGTGTGCATTGATCCTTACATGTTTACCTATTGCACTTGTTATATTACTTTGTGTTGACAATTATCCATGAGATAAATATGTTGAAGTTGAAAGCAACCGCTGAAACTTTATCTTCCTTTATGTTGCTTCAATACCTTTACTTCGAATTTATTGCTTTATGAGTAACTCTTATGCAAGTCTTATTGATGCTTGTCTTGAAAGTATTATTCATGAAAAGTCTTTGCTATATGATTCATTTGTTTACTCATTATCTTCATCATTGCCTCGAATCGCTGCATTCATCTCATATGCTTTACAATAGTATGATCAAGATTATGATAGCATGTCACTTCAGAATTATCTTTGTTATTGTTTACCTACTCGAGGGCGAGTAGGAACTAAGCTTGGGGATGCTTGATACGTCCCAAACGTATCTATAATTTCTTATGTTCCATGCTACTTTTATGATGATACTCACATGTTTTATACACATTATATGTCATTATTATGCATTTTCCTAGCACTAACCTATTGACGAGATGCCGAAGAGCCGATTGTTGTTTTCTCGCTGTTTTTGGTTTCAGAAATCCTAGTAAGGAAATATTCTCGGAATTGGACGAAATCAACGCCCAGGGGCCTATTTTTCCACGAAGCTTCCAGAAGACCGGAGGACTTACGAAGTGGGGCCACGAGGTGCCGCCACAACAGGGCGGCGCGGCCCAGGTGCTGGCCGTGCGGCCCTGGCGTGTGGGCCCCTCGTGTGGCCCCCTGACCTGCCCTTCCGCCTACTTAAAGCCTCCGTTGCGAAACCCCCAGTACCGAGAACCACGATACGGAAAACCTTACTAAGACGCCGCCGCCGCCAATCCCATCTCGGGGGATTCAGGAGATCGCCTCCGGCACCCTGCCGGAGAGGGGAATCATCTCCCGGAGGTCTCTTCATCGCCATGATCGCCTCCGGATCGATGTGTGAGTAGTTCACCCCTGGACTATGGGTCCATAGCGGTAGCTAGATGGTCGTCTTCTCCCCATTGTGCTATCATGTTAGATCTTGTGAGCTTCCTATCATGATCAAGATCATCTATTTGTAATCCTTCATGTTGTGTTTGTTGGGATCCGATGAATATTGAATACTATGTCAAGTTGATTATCAATCTATCATATATGTTATTTATGTTCTTGCATGCTCTCCGTTGCTAGTAGAGGCTCTGGCCAAGTTGATACTTGTGACTCCAAGAGGGAGTATTTATGCTCGATAGTGGGTTCATGCCTCCATTAAATCTGGGATAGTGACGAGAAAGTTCTAAGGTTGTGGATGTCTTTGTTGCCACTAGGGATAAAACATCGATGCTTTGTCTAAGGATATTTGTGTTGATTACATTACGCACCATACTTAATGCAATTGTCTGTTGTTTACAACTTAATACTGGAGGGGTTCGGATGATAACCTGAAGGTGGACTTTTTAGGCATAGATGCATGCTGGATAGCGGTCTATGTACTTTGTCGTAATGCACTTGATTAAATCTCATAGTACTCATCATGATATATGTATGTGCATTGTCATGCCTTCTTTATTTGTCAATTGCCCAACTGTAATTTGTTCACCCAACATCTGCTATCTTATGGGAGAGACACCGCTAGTGAACTATGGACCCCGGTCCTATTCTTTACATATGAAATACAATCTGCTGCAATTGTTCTTTACTGTTCTTCGCAAACAAACATCATCATCCACACTATACATCTAATCCTTTGTTTTCAGCAAGCCGGTGAGATTGACAACCTCGCTGTTACGTTGGGGCAAAGTTCTGTGATTGTGTTGTGCGGGGTCCACGTTGGCGCCAGAATCCCTGGTGTTGCGCCGCACTACACTCCGCCGCCATCAACCTTCAACGTGCTTCTTGGCTCCTACTGGTTCGATAACCTTGGTTTCTTACTGAGGAAAAACTTGCTGCTGTGCGCATCATACCTTCCTCTTGGGGTTCCCAACGGACGTGTTAACTACGCGCAATCAGCATCCTCATTGTGATTCCCATACTCTTGATCGTGTCGAGGAATATCAGGTTTAATCCGCTTCCACCGTCCAAGAAAACTGTGCTCATCTTGAACCCTCCGATTTGCGCCTCACCTACTAGGGCAGCGTGCCCCGGTTTTGGGATTGTCATCGGGTGATCCGCTCTGCTGAACATAATGCTCTGAGATGACCACTCGATATATTCAGGAATGTTGGCCATAATACTTTCTGCCAAATTGATTTCTTGGGTGAGATTCTTCATCTCCCTTCTCGAAACACCAGTCCTGTGAATCATACTCATTTTCCCGCGTGGTGGCGGAAAGGACTCGTTGGGGTTGTGAGGCTGAACTTGCTGGACCTGGTGCTGAGCTGGAGGCGGTGGTGGGGTGGGTTGCTTCTACTGCTGGATGAGCTTCTGCATCTCGATGAACTGTCGACAACTCTGAGCAGGTGACTCGACTTCTTCTTGTTGTCTTTAGAATCGATGTACGCATGCAGGTAGAAAGGAGCGTTTATCTGCTCAGCGAAGGGTAACTCGGGGGTCCTCTGAGGCCGTGGTTTGTAGTTGCTACGGTTTCCAGAGTTTCTCCGGTTGCCGTCCTGTCGATTGTCTCGCCTGTCATCGTACCGATCGTCCTGCCGATCGGAATATCCCGCGACTACCAGGTTGCTGTCATCGTAACTGCGGTCTTTTCTTTTCTTGCGGCGATCCCTTTGACCACCCGAATCGTGCCTCGGCTGATCGTCGTCTTCGTCGTCGCTGCGTTGTCGCGGCCTTCGTACGTTGTCTTCGCCATCAGCCCAGCTGTTGGCAATTTCTATTAACTTGGTTATGGTCTTCGGCTTCTTGCGCCCAAGTTCCTCTATGTAGGTTTCGCGTCGGATGCCGTCGCTAAAGGCATCAATTGCTCTGTCGGTGGAAACGTCTTCGGCGGCGTTCAGGAGCTTAGTGAATCTCCCGATGTATGCACGCATCGACTCCTTCGGCTTCTGCAGGCAATGCCGTAATTCTTCGACCCCAACAGGCCTCTTGTATGTTGCTTGGAAGTTCGCGACGAAAGCGTCCACCGGGTCATCCCACGACTTGATGGAACCCTTCGGCAGGCCTCTCAACCAGGCTCGTGCCGAATCTTTCAGGTAAAGCTGCAAGCACTGCATTGCTGCTATCTGATTTCCTTTGTGTAGGATCACAGTCTGCAAGTAATCGTCTATCCATGACCTCGGCTCCTGCTGTCCATCATACTTAGCGGCGTCAGTGGGGGTAGGTTTGAACTTTTTGGGTAGCATCGTCTCACGGATCTTGTAGCTCAAGCAGTCAGCTCCCCTCAATTTGTCGCCGTACTCCTGGCTTTCATCTGAGGCGTCGCTATCGTACTCTTCCCTGGCGGCGCATCGTCGTCTAGCTTTGTCGACTCTACTCTGGGTGATTTCGTCTCGAGCATCCCTTGAGCGATGCTTTGAACCGCTGGCTTGGAGTGTGGTCTTTTCCTTCCATGGGACCAGGTTGTCTCCCAAGATTGCGAGGCTTTCCAGGGCGCCCCGGTGAGCTTGAGCCATAGAACCTTCGGGTCGTTGGTTGATGAGGTACGCCGCGAGGTTGGTAGTTGCTCCCTCAACGGTTTTCGGCCTTAGCATACCCGCAGTGTCCGTGGTCATGAATGTCTTGGACAGATTTGACGTTATTTCCCTAGCATCGTCTTCTGAAAGTCTGGACAGCCTTGATCGGTGCTTCCCCGCACCTTGGCTGCTTCGGGAAGCACTTCCTCGCGAGCCCCTTCGTCGTTCACTGGATTGCTCTGCTGCGAACAGACGTCTTTCGAGGGTGGCCTGCTCATTCGATAGCCGCTCCCGATTTTTCTCCAATATAGAGCGATAGGCATTGAGGGTTCCAACCGAAGTTCCGGCGGGGAGCTGTGTGTTATTAAGCACGGCTGTCCTGGCCGCTGCCCATTCTTCCTCCGCGATGGTGTAATCGCTATTATTGTTACTGGTGTTGTTTTCAAAGCTAAGTCGTCTGCTGGAGCGAGGGGTGTGATCTCCACCTCCCCCGTTCCTTGCGTTTCCTGTGTTATTGGCGGCATAGACTTGGTGGTGCGCCGTTTTCCAGGTGACCTCCTTGACAACGCTGCCGACACTGTCCTCTCCCGATGAATACTGGGCACTGCAGATGAACGGTGTGTCACTCGACCCCAACCCGTGCCTGGTGTCGCAGTCCAGGCAGTAGTACGAGGTCATCTCTGATGGTACGGGGTTATCGGATCAAACCGACATCGAAGACGTCGACCGAGGGGTTGATGACGGGGAAGAATTCGTCGAGTCTGTCATGCTTGCCGAAAGGTCGACTGATGATGACATGATCGACCCTGCAGCCGATGGAGGCGATTTCCTTGCTGATCTGGGGCGAAAGGTTCTAGCAGACGTAAAACTCCTTCCGCGTTGACGTTATAGTGGACACTCCCGAACGTCATCTCCATGTTTCCTTGTAGATCCGAAAAAGTCGGGCGAGAAGAGTTGTTGTACGGGGTGAACTCATAGGAGCCGAATCGGATCGGACTTCCCAAGATTGGCGATGATGATGGCATCGACGAGGCTGCCGATGACATGGTTGGACCTGCCGACGACGGATCTTGTGCCAACAGGGTTCCCACAGACGGCGCCAATTGTCGAGGGTACTCCCCGGCAATGCCCTCCGTTTGGGGCTTAGGGTTGATGGAATCCTGTAGGCTAACACGAGACATCGGTTAACAGACAAGTGGGGAGAACGATTTACCCAGGTTCGGGGCCCTCGATGAGGTAAAACCCTTACGTCCTGCTTGTCTGATCTTAATTATGAAAATATCTGGTTACAATGGGGTGTCGAAGGTTTCGGCTGTGATCTCGTCGAGAGGCTAAGTTCTACGTGGACCTAGCTCTAGACTTGCGGTGGCTAAAGTTGCTAAGATTGATTGTGTCCCTCGGCAGCCCCTCTCCTGGCCCTTATATAGGGGGCCAGGTCTCAAGAGATCTGTCCGGGTACGACTAGGTTACAGAAGACCCTAGCTCTAAACTTTCCTTGTTCGATACCTCTTCGTCTTGTTCTTCAAGGAATCTTCTTCGGCACCGACGTAGTGGCCCACCTTGCCATCGGGTGTCTTCATGGGCCTCCAGTTGGGCCGTACACGATAGGGCAATAACAGTTACCCGAAGGGTAATGCCCACGTCAGAAGCGATGGTTCGTATCGGCCGCGACAGTTCGCATCGGCCGCGACGCGGGAAGGTTGGTCGTCGGTGTTTAATGCTCTCCCGCGCGGAAACCGAGACGGCCACGAGGGCAGCGACTGGCCACGCGGCGTCTAATCGCCGTAAATGTGGGTAGTTGCCACCGCTATTTAGTACGTACGCCGTCCACCACCGCCGCTCCATTCTCTCCTCTCCACATCAAAATGTCGCGCCGTCTGAAGACCACCTACTCGATGCTTGGCCTCAACGGCCGCGCGCTGCCTCCACCACCACCGCAGCCGCAGCAGGAGCCGGAGCCGAAGGCCGACGCGGAGTACAGCTCGGACGAGGACGAGGACCCACGGTTCGCGGCGTGGCACGAGGCCTACGTCGCAGACACGGAAGCAGAGGCTGCAGAGGAGGCAGCGCAGTCGGGCGAGCTGCCGCAGGCCCCCGCCCACCCGAAGCAGGCGGTGATCCTTGCGTCGCTGAACGCGCAACGATACCAGCGGTTGAAGGAGGAGGAGCACGAGTTCATCAACGGCGCGAATCTCGAGCACGTCCTCGAGATCTCGCGCCAGCGAGCGGCCACGGAGGAGGCAGGACGCCGCCTCATGGAGGCGGAGCGACAGAAGCTCGCAGAGCTCAATGCTCATCGCCACTACGAGGCATTCGCCCGCCAGCTGGCGAGGCGCGCCGAGATCGAAGCTTCTCGTGAAAGGCTGGAAGCGCGAGAACAGCGCCGCCGGCAAGCCCCTGCGACGTCGGCCGCCATGCTCCACCGCAAGATGCGCGAAGCGACGGAGGAGAAGCGGGCACGGACGCAGGCAGCAATGGAGAAGAACGACGACGAGGCAGGGCCGTTGAGCGAGGATTAAGTTTAAGTTTTAGTTATGTTTAAATTCGAGCTACTTTTGTATAAATTTCGTATGAATTTGGGTTTTTAGATATCATTTTAAATTTCAAAATCTACCGGGCTGGCGTATGGGGGCGCCGGTGTGGGAGCAGCATCCCCAAATAGAGGATGTTGTGCCGACACCCCCATACGGTAGTGCCGGCGCCCCTGCCGGCGACTATTTGGGGCTGTCGGTGGAGATGCTCTAATGAGATACACAACACTAGGTTCCAGCCATATTTAACGTGAAGAGGTAAACAAAAAGTATAAAGAAAAAACTACTCTAACGGTACACAAATAAAAGAAGAAAGGCTGTACAAGGCACTGCCAAAAGTCCAATGAAGGTTATGAACCCATGCCATGAGCTTGCCTTTGTGATCTGACATGAACCGATGAGCATGAAGAGATACATCATGGATAAAATTGTAACGCCAAGATGCAAATCTTGGTTGAAAATGATTTAAAAATTTGCATTCCGAACTTTCCAGATATGCCAACATGCCGCGTCTAGGGCAGCTACCGAAAACCCAAGATTTATGCTCCCGTTGTGAGCGTAGAGCCCTGCTTCAGTGCTCCCCCCATCAGAGTTGAGGGGTTATATTCTATTTTTTTCTATCTTAAGCCTGCAGAAACTTATACCTAGCTCATGTATATCTGTATGTATACATACAGTATCTATATGTCACGTTAGAAAAAAAAAAGATCACATGACCAGGTAACCATCCCACGTCACAAGCACGTGGCCGTATTAATATGTCATACCTACAGAATTTACTCGTACAAGACAACGTGGACCATATGGGCCACTACAAGGTTGTAAGTACATGTCAGATTTTTATGTCAGATTTTTTAATTTTACGATCATACCCTCGCTTACGAAGTGGTACATGAAAATCTCCACCGTCCTTGTTTTGGTCAGAGTTTTGCTAAGAGTGAAGCACCGTAGCAGAAGTGGTGAGAGTAATCAAACCTAACCCATATGAAAAGTCAGAGTATAAACTGCAGCTGCAGGAATAACATGGTCGGTAAACAAATTCGAGAGCAATCCAGCAATTAGCGATTCATCCTGCATCCTGTCAGATGAGGTATCGACAGTCAGATGTTGATGCGCATGCTATCGCTGCTGCACCAAATCCCGACTCATATTTGCACATGGTGTGTACTACTCCCTCCGTTTAAAATTACTTCTTCACGTTTTGGGTTTGGTGAAAGCTAAATTATGTAAACAATGACCAAATATTTACAAAAATATCAACATCTACAAAATAAACTTTTTATATTAGACTCGCCATAAAATATATTCTTATATTATATGTATTTGGTGTTATGAATATTTTTATTTTCTTATATTCAAGGTCGAACTTTGTAAAAAAAATGAGTTTGACTAATTAAACTCATACGGCGAAGTAACCATACATGGAGAAAGTACATACATGTGTGAGTAGTAGCAAGGTGCCAATAGGGGTGACTTCGAACATCTAATCCCAGTTATATTAGGGCATCTCCAGCGGCGCGACGCATTTCAGACATCCAAAATGTCCGCGGGCGTCTGTTTGCTGAAACAAGTTCATCACACTTTGCACATGTCACGGCGCAAAGTGGAGTCCAAACGGGGCACAACAAGGCCTGAACAACAATAAAAATGTCCAAAAGGAGGCCAAGGTGCTGGGCGCATGGCGCCGGCGATCAGGCGTCTCGCGCGCGGATTTCGGCTCGCTTCTTGATGAACCAGGCCCTGGTGTCGTCGTCGACGTTGCTCAAGTCGGCTAGCATGATCCTAGTGTCCTCTGCAAGGATCTTGGCCTTGGCGTCCATCCTCCTAGCCTCGGCGTCAAGCAATTTGGTCTCGGAGTCTGCCTTCTGAACCTCAATTACCTCTTTCGCGAGGTTGTGGTAGATGGCAGCTGCGGCCTCTTTTTCTAGACGCCTCTTCTCGTCCCTAGCATCCAAGGCGGCACGATTGTCGGCCATTATCTTCTCCATGCTCTGCGTGAACGCAATGACCTGTGCCTCCCGGACAAGATCGGCCTTGGCAGCCTTATGGCCTCGTGGACGAGGTGGAAGGACTGGACGGCCTTGATCGTCGTCTTCGCCGTCGAGGGTGACCGTTGTCCCATTCTTCACAGCTTCTTGGTAGGCCGCAAAGCTTATCATCTACTTGTTGTTGTCTTTGAGCACCTCCCAGCAATGGACCATATGGAAGCCCTTCTTATGCGTTGCCCTTAACTTCTCCAAGGCGCGGGATACCTGCAATCATAGCCGCCAATGATGTACATACAATGATGCAAATTGTGTAGAATGATGATGGTTGTATCGTGTTTACCACTGTCATGACGCCAGTGCCGCTTACGGGGTTGTTAATAGCATGTTCGACCGCCGAGCAGAACTTGCTTGTCTCTTGTTTGATGTAGTTCCATCTTTTCCGGAGGGACTCTTCCGTCCGAGGGCCTGTGATATGGTGGTGGTAGGGCGGGTGCATCCTGGTCTCGTTGTACTGCTGCAAGACCTTGGCCCAATAGACCTTGCCCTTTTGCTGGGCGCCATTAATACAATCTTGGGTCGTTGCCAGCCACGCTTCACACAAACACTTATCCTCGTCGTCGACGAAGCCTTGTGTCCTCAGGCTCTTGCCCTTCTTCTTTGCAGCAATGTCAGGCTGTGTTGGCGCGTCGTCGAAGTCGTCGACGGACACGGGTGTTGGCTGCGTCTGATGGGTGGCGAACAGCCGTGCGGTTCGATGTCCTCCGCATCTTGCGTTGGTGGCCAGTCATCATGCGCGCCTGTCCCGGCCCGATCATCGCGAACGAACCCGCCGCCGAAGATAATTTCCTGGATGTCTGAATCATGGCGGTCCTTCCAATAGTCCTACAAATGACCGGACATCAGACGCATCATACACGACACTCGCACACATTGACAGAGCTCACGTACCGGGTCGTCCATCGTCGGGGCAGCCGGCACCATTTCGTCGAACATGATGCGGGGCTGCGGCATGCTCTTCTCCGGCACCTGGCGCGTCTTCTGTGTCACGCCCGGGCAGGAGTCACCGCTTCTAGGCATCCGGTTGAGGTCGGGAACCGCCGCCCCGGTCAACTTCACCGGCGGCAGGCCGGAGGAGAACCGCGACGCCGCGTGGCCCTGCAAGGGAGTGGGAGTTCCAGGGCGCAGCTGGGAACTTACCGAGCTGACCGACGAGGACGGAGGAGCGACGCCGGCGATCCCCTCTCTCTTGACGAGCATGTAGCCCTCCGCTAAGGTCGGATGGAGGGCTACTTGCGCGACGCCGGTTTTGATCTGCATCTGCCAGGCCTGCTGGTTGTCGGCCGCGGCAGTCTTGATCTTCTGGTTCTTGCGCCGCCCGTGACGCTTCGCGGCCTCCACGATTTTCTCCTCCGGGGAGAGCACCTTCTTTGCCGCCTTCGGCTTTGCCTCCCGGCCGCCGCCGGTGGCGGCCCGCTTTGCTTCCGCCGGAGCTGCAGCCTCCATTGTGGCTATGGTCGTGGCTACGGGGGAGTGTGGGCGGCGGCGGGTGCGAGGGTTTGCTCCGCATCCATGGCGGTAGCTGCGGCGGCGAGGACGTCCATCGCTTCTGAACTGCTCGCGCCGGTCTAGTTTGCAATTTCGCGCGGGGGAATGACCAGTGGCAGGAATAATATCGGCCTCCAGCCACTGACGCGCCGGTCCTACGTCTTTTTCGGCGGACACTCCGCGTGACCGCGGAGACGCAAACCTAGCGCATTTTGGGCCAGGTTTGCGTCTCCGCGGACGGTTCGATCACTTTGCGTCGCCCGACTGGAGCAGACCTCAGACGCTTTCCGGTCACGACGGACGAAAACAGTCACTGAGCGACCGTTTGCGTCGCCGCTGGAGATGCCCTTAGCGGCGCGCGAGACAAGGACAGTCACGCATGTGAGAGCGATGGTCCGTCCAAGAACTAGTACCGGGCTCCCCGCGTTCTTGTCCATTCGCTGTCCTTTCTCCGGTGCATTGAAAGCGATTTAAATTTTTCTCAAGAAAAAAAGCGATTTAAATTGATTTGCGAGCAGGTGGCATGCACTCGATCAGCAAGATGCGTGCACTAGTGCATGCAGCATGCTTGATCAACAGGGCAGGAGTAGAGGATCGTGTTCTTCATATTTTGGCGCGAAATAGTGGATGGAATTTAAAAAACCTTTTTTTTACGAAAATTTCATGGATCTATTAATAATCATTAACCGTGGTACAAATAGCCGAAAAAATAAAATATGGTACAAATAGATGCTTGGGCTACCTAGCGACGACTACAGACACTAGCGCGAGTCGAAGGTGTGCCGCCATCCTCGCCCCTCCATCACCAGATTCGGCAAAACTTATTGTAGTAGAGCTTTTTATAGTAGACAGACAAAAAATCGGTCGTGCTAAGACCCCAAAGATGACCAATGCACCATAGCAGATGTGTAAAAAAAAAAGTAGATTGGCGTAGCGTGTCATTTCAATCATACATGCGTCCAGCTGTACATGTGTGGCGAAAAAGAGAGAAAACGATACTATGAACCTAGTCTTCGGGCCATGATGTTATCTAAAGGTGTGAACAATGCCCCTCACAGAGCACTCCTAAGCTATCCACGATAGGCAAAAATCGCGCGGAAAGACTAGGCGCTCGTCTCGCTCCTTCTTCCCTATTGATCTTAGAGCATCTCTAGCAGAGCCCGTAAAAATGCAAACCGAAAAACTCGAGTTCAGTTTTCCGAAAACGTGTTTACGGATCGCAAAACGGCTGGCGCAGAACAGAGCCCGTAAACTAAAAACGAAAAACAGAATAATCGAAAAATTATCATCTTCTTCACAAGAACTGTTCGGACTGCTGCCTAGATCTCCCCATGCAGACCAACTACCGTGTCCCCGACTACAGCCGCGAGCTTAAGGGTGAGACGAGAACGGGTTGCGCACAGCTCGATGCGGCGTAGGTCCGGCCGGCCGGCCGAACGCAGCCGGACACAACCGAGATTGCTGCTGCCGCTCCGACTTGCTCCAAAGCTGAAATTATTTTTTTTTGAACATGAAAGCTGAAATTGATGATTGCTTAAGATTGATTGCTGCAGGTAGCAACTCTTGGCCGGCGCGTATGCAGCTGCTAGCTGCAGCTCTTGGCCGCGCGCCGTACGCAGCTGCTAGCTGCTGCTCTTACTCGCGTATGCAGCCGCGCTGCGCAGCCTATTTGCCACCACGCCGCGCCATAGCCTGCTGCGTACGCCCGCCGCACGACTCGGCCACGAGCTTGGTCGTCGTCGAATAATTTTAGCAAAGCAGCCAGAAATCGGCCGTTGAAAGCGATTGTACGGACGGCGGCGGCGCTAGAGAAGTCCGTTCAGTTTTGGGCCTGTAAACCACCCTTTGGTCTGTATTAGTAGGGGTTGAGTCTAAAAATTTCGGGCCCTGAAAAAGTTTTTCGGGCCGGACGGCGAGTTCAGTCTCTGTTCTGTGCCACTTTCAACCCGAACCCGTAAATCGGCCAGAAAAATATAGTTCCGGCGTGGTTTACGGGCTCTGCTAGAGATGCTCTTAGAGCATTACTAGTAGTGCTTCTAAACCCTCAAATTCTCAAAAAATAACCGCTATTTTACAGTTTGCGAGAGAAAAAACGCGTAGACTAGAACTCCTAAATCCTCAAATTCTCAAAAAAAATTAGGGGTCCAACCCTCAAATCCAATTTCAATCTGTAGAAGTGAGGGTTGGCGAGGCCAAATTGCCTCAACCCGCACATGCGTTTTAACACGCGCGGGAGGGAATATTCACCGTCGTCGCCGCTCCCGCCGCCGCCCCGAGCCGCCTCCAAGTCGCCGCGCCCGCCGCCGCCTCCCCCGATCCGCCGCACTCGCCGCCTCCCCCGAGCCGCCGCGCCCGCTCCCGCCGCCGGACGCCTCCCCCACCTCCCCGAGTCTCCCCCGAGCCGCCGCCGCCTGCCCTGCGCCGCCGCCTTGGGGCATGTACTCTTCGATTCAGCCGCGCCCGGGGCTAATGGTATTTTCCGGCATGCTCCAGACGACCGCCCTTACCAGGTTATAATCAGGGCCCGGAGCTCGCATCCTGGGGCGGCGAGGCCACGCGTGCTACATGGGCGGCGACTTCACGCGACACGGACGGATCCGGCCAGAACAACGGCGCGGACGCCGGCGAACAACCACACCCTATCCCAGCGGGCACGCCGGTCTCGTGCCCTGGCATGAATCCCTGTCCCTGATGGACGTCCTCAGGAGAAGAATCGACGGTGTCGACGGAGAGACCGTCGGATTGTTTGGCGTGTTCGATGGTGCTCGATGGAGACAAAGAACCCGTCATGCACGAGGTGCTCGATGTAATGCCCACAACGATGACTTCGTTCATGGGGCTTCTCCAAGACGCGGGTTTGAGGGTTTGAGGGTTGCGGCAAAGACTAGAACCCTCGAATCCTTAAAAGTTTGAGGGTTTGAGGGTTCTAGTTTTTGCCCCTGTTTTTCACCCCTCAAAAATGCCAAAAAATGCCCATTATCTACCCTTAAACTGCTTTGAAAATTTGAGAGTTTAGGGGCTCTACTAGTGATGCTCTTAGAAGTTAGGAACATATACACAATGCACACTACTTACATCCAACAGATTTGTCAACCTCTGCCTAGCTTACTCCTTTAGAGCATCTCCACCGGGAAGTCTCAAATAGGCGTCAGCAGTGCCCTGTTAGGGGCGCCAGCATATGCTTTCCAATTTGGAAGAGATTGCACACAACGATGATCCTGATAGGAATCTCCAAAAAAAACTTTGAACAAGAAAATATAAATAAACTGTGAAATTTCATTTAAAGTTGGAATGAAATTTGAACTAAAATAGACTAAAATAAACCATAATATATTGGCCGTCGGTTGGAGCGCGTGATGGGCCTGCCTCGTCGTTGTTCTTCCCTGTTTCCGCTGCCAGACGCGCCCGCCTCTCTGCCCTGGCTTCGTGCATATGGTGGTCCAACATGGCCGTCGGTGACGCCGGATCTTGCGGGCGGTGTTGCGCCCTCAGCACCGCCTTCTATTGGCGAGACTCCTCATTCTGGGAGAGCCTAGCTTCCTCGCTAGAGGCCGCACCTCGGACTAGCGCTGAGCGTTGAGGTCAAGCAACCTCTATCCTCGCTTGGTCGCCATGAGGAGGTGACCTGCCTCCTCCATGGCGCCGCCCGCTCGCACGAGATCGTGAGGGCGTGCTTGAAGTTGGCATCGTAGATCTCTTCGAGTTTTTTCTCATTTTGTCGCCGGAAGATTAGCGCGTACAAGGATATGCTCCTGGTCGCTGCGGAACTAATCCTCCTCGTCCCACTGCGCTTCCTGCTCCACCGCCTCGGCATCCCGCATCTGATATGAATGCCTCTTTCTACTCGTGGAATTTGGAGTCACCGGAGTCATCAAAGTTGAAGTCCGACAGCATGAACTCGGCGTCGGGCTGCGGTGGGGCTGCCGTGGGGCCATGGGCTCTGGCTGTGGTGGTGGCTGCGGAGAGCGCGCACTAAATATGTGTTGGTGACCCTCCACATAGCATCCTAGGCGCCTCATTTACGGCGGTGTCTCTGCGTGGAGAACTGGCGGCTTCATTAACGGCATGCCGCTGCAGAGTATCCGAGTAACATTTAAGGATGGGGCTGGCCGTAGAGTCGCTGACATGCCGGTCCCATCCTATAATCTAAAGTGGCGTTGTGTGCCAACACGTTTGTTCGACGCCTTGTGGGTAGGGGATAGTGCTTCTATTGGGCTCTAAAACTGGCCGCTAAGCCGCTAGTCGAACCCCCAAACCGCTAGTCGCAATGAGGCTCCACGATGGAGATGCTTTTAGAAAAAAGGCCTCCAGCAGCAACCCAATAGGAAGAATGGCGTCTTCTTGCATCATGATGCCACGACAGAACATGCTTGCCCATCATAGCCCAGTTGGTTGTGTTGTCGATAGTAAAATCAGTACTTATGCAAGAACAGATGCACTAACATGTATGATATTTAGAAATGTGAAGCGTGCATTATACCAGAACTATATAACACATAATTATTAATAGATGCTTTACTGAAGGTTGGACTTATATTGAAAAAATATATTCTATAAATGCCAACACAGTTACTGAGATAAACATAATAATAGTGATAATAATGATAACACTTTCCTTAACAAAACCTGATCGATCATTTTATTCACGCAAGATGTTGGAAATTCGATAAAGCCTGCAACAATACAAGAAGAATACAACCGTAGTATTTTGAAAATACTGGATTCGTGATAGTCTGTACACGAAAAAATGCTTTAATGCATGATACTTCTACTTGGCATCATTATTTCTCGAATATTTTGCACAAGCGCACCCTATTTTATTATCATATAATTACATTTTGATTTAGTAATTATCATTGGAGAATCATTGGTTCTTAGTGGTTTGTGTATGAAATAACATATTTTCATAAATCAACACACCGATTGAGCATGAAAACAAATTTGAAATAAATATTATTTTTGTGCATGAAGTCAATGAAGCTACCAAGAAAGAAGTCGGGCAGTGGGACAAGCGTGATTGGTCGTATGGAGATATTGCTTCTAGAATAGAAAAGAGAGGAGATACAAAGGGGGACAAGCCTTCTTCCCGATCTAGGCCTGCATTCTTCCTCCACGATCAAAATCTACATTACAAACTCCTAATAAACACTGCCATATGCAAGAGCTCCATAGATTCTTTCGAGTTTCAATCTTAAGTTTGAACATCATTTTTGAGATTTCTATTTTACAAAATATTTATCTCGGTTGGATAGTTACGTGTCAATAAATATGATTCCCCTTAGAATCATCTCTATTGTTATGAACACCCTTTATCTATGTGTGAGTAGTTCACCTCGGCATGGGATATGTAAGGGTTGATAAAAATTAGATGTTATTATAACTATTAGTTTGAGATATATGTGTGTGAATTATTTCACCGACGGTTATGGCAATGTTTAACCATGGTGATCCTAATGAGTGTTATTTAACTCAAGGGCCATAAAACATGCCACAATGATTAACATGGGTAATCGATAATTATTTTGCGAAACAAAGTCTTTCACGTGGCATGTTTAAGAATCAATTACTAGCAAAGATGATTTTGGGTGTACATGAGGCCTCGACGTCGACACCCAAAACGTGTTGGTACGATCAAATAATCATCATCAACCCTACCTTGCAATAAAGTAAGGGAGGAGTACGGTGGAGTCAAGCCAGGATGGACTTTTGAGCAGTTGTCGGGATTGAAAATTAATTTCCATAAAAGTGAATTGTTCTGTTTCGGTGATGCCCAGGATGATACAGCTCTCTATACAGAGTTGTTCGGTTGTGGGCAAGGCCAATTTCCTATTCGCTATTTGGATATTCCGATTCATTACCGGAGACTCACGATTGCTGAATGGAAAATAGTAGAAGAAAGATTACAGAAGCGCCTTAGTAGTTGGAAAGGCAAATTGCTATCCCTGGGAGGAAGATTGGTACTCATTAATTCGGTATCGACAAATATGGTACTCGTATATGTTATCATTCTTCCCGTTGCCAAAAGGAATTCTCGCATAAACTCGATTATTATCGATCTAGATTCTTTTGGCAAGGTGATAGCGAGAAAAAGAAATATCGACTGGTTAAATGGAGTGTAGTTTGTAGTCCCAAAGATCAAGGCGGGCTTGGAGTTCATGACCTGGAGGTCAAGAACTCAGCTCTGCTGGGTAAATGGCTTTTTAAGCTCCTTACCGAGGATGGGATTTGGCAAACTATTCTTCGGAGAAAGTATATCGGCTCCAAGACGTTATCTCAAGTGGTTTGGAAACCTGGAGATTCACACTTCTGGGCTAGTCTAATGGCGACAAAAAATGTCTTTTTTCGTCATGGTACTTTCTCAATCAAGAATGGAACACAGATACGGTTCTGGGAAGATGCTTGGTGATACGTCTCCGACGTATCGATAATTTCTTATGTTCTATGCCATATTATTGATGATACCTACATGTTTTATGCACACTTTATGTCATATTCGTGCATTTTCTGGAACTAACCTATTAACAAGATGCCGAAGTGCCGCTTGTCTGTTTTCTGCTGTTTTTGGTTTCAGAAATCCTAGTAACGAAATATTCTCGGAATTGGACGAAATTAAAGCCCGGGGGCCTATTTTCTCACGAAGCTTCCGAAGTCCGAAGGAGAGACGAAGAGGGGCCACGGAGGGGCCACACTATAGGCGGCGCGGCCCCCTTGGCCGCGCGGCCCCGTGGTGTGGGGCCCCCGTGCCGCCTCTTGACCTACCCTTCCGCCTACAAATAGCCTCCGTGACGAAACCCCCGCATCGAGAGCCACGATACGGAAAACCTTACCGAGACGCCGTCGCCGCCGATCCCATCTCGGGGATCCGAGAGATCGCCTCCGGCACCCTGCCGGAGAGGGGAATCATCTCCCGGAGGACTCTACACCGCCATGGTCGCCTCCGGAGTGATGAGTGAGTAGTCTACCCCCGGACTATGGGTCCATAGCAGTAGCTAGATGGTTGTCTTCTCCCCATTGTGCTATCATTGTCGGATCTTGTGAGCTGCCTAACATGATCAAGATCATCTATCCGTAATTCTATATGTTGTGTTTGTCGGGATCCGATGGATAGAGAATACTATGTCATGTTAATTATCAAGTTATTATACATGTGTTGTTTATGATCTTGCATGCTCTCCGTTTCTAGTAGAGGCTCTGGCCAAGTTTTTACTTTTAACTCCAAGAGGGAGTACTTATGCTCGATAGTGGGTTCATGCCCGCATTGACACCGGGACGAGTGACGAAAGTTCTAAGGTTGTGTTGTGCTCGTTGCCACTAGGGATAAAACATTGGCGCTATGTCCGAGGATGTAGTTGTTGATTACATTACGCACCATACTTAATGCAATTGTCTCGTTGTTAGCAACTTAATACCGGAGGGGTTCGGATGATAACCCGAAGGTGGACTTTTTAGGCATAGATGCAGCTTGGATGGCGGTCTATGTACTTTGTCGTAATGCCCAATTAAATCTCACTATACTTATCATGTCATGTATGTGCATTGTTATGCCCTCTCTATTTGTCAATTGCCCGACTGTAATTTGTTCACCCAACATGCTTTTATCTTATGGGAGAGACACCTCTAGTGAACTGTGGACCCCGGTCCATTCTTTAATACTGAAATACAAATCTGCTCGCAATACTTGTTTTTACTGTTTTCTCTCGCAAACAATCATCTTCCACACAATACGGTTAATCCTTTGTTACAGCAAGCCGGTGAGATTGACAACCTCACTCGTTTCGTTGGGGCAAAGTACTTTGGTTATGTTGTGCAGGTTCCACGTTGGCGCCGGAATCTCCGGTGTTGCGCCGCACTACATCCCGCCGCCATCAACCTTCAACGTGCTTCTTGGCTCCTCCCGGTTCGATAAACCTTGGTTTCTTTCCGAGGGAAAACTTGCTGCCGTGCGCATCATACCTTCCTCTTGGGGTTGCCCAACGAACGTGTGAAATACACGCCATCAAGCATATTTTCTAGCGCCGTTGCCGGGGAGATCAAGACACGCTGCAAGGGGAGTCTCCACTTCTCAATCTCTTTACTTTGTTTTTGTCTTGCTTTATTTTATTTACTACTTTGTTTGCTGCATTATATCAAAACACAAAAAAATTAGTTGCTAGTTTTACTTTATTTGCTATCTTGTTTGCTATATCAAAAACACAAAAAAAAATTAGTTACTTGTATTTACTTTATCTAGTTTACCTTATTTGCTATCGTTAAAATGAGTAATCCCGAAGTTGAAGTTCGTTCATTTAAACAACAAGGGGGAGAATGTTTAAAAGATGCTTGGTATAGAATTAGTGATGCCCATAATAGGTGCACTAAGAAACACTCCACTACTATTCTACTCAGGAATTTTTATGTTGGTATCTCTAGCTGGAATAGATATGTTCTTGATTGTCTCGCGGGAGGTAACTTCCTAGGTGCTCCCGCTTTAGAAGCTAGTTGCATTATTGAGAGTTTATTTGGAACACCACCTGTTAATGAAACTAAAAGTGAAACCTCCCTTGAGGATGTTATGAAAAAATTGGAAACCATAGAGAAAAATTGTAGCGTTGAAACTAAATTGGAAATATTACTTGATAATACCGATAAACTTGATAAAATCCTAGGAGGAATTAATGAAAGAATTGCTACTCTAGAAACTTGTGCTATCCATGATAATCAAACCCATAGAATTGGTAAACTTGAAAAAGCTATGGGAAAATTGGGTTCAACTTTTTCTTCTCTTAAATTTAATGAGAAAGCTTATGTGGGTAAGGAGCAAAAATTCATGTATGTCTCTAAGGTGCCTAAACCAAAGAATTACTATAGGCCTAAAATTGATAAAACTCCCAACACCGCTGGTAATGATGTTGATGCTTCATCTCTCGATGTTACTTGAGATACACTTTCTGCGCCTAGCTGAAAGGCGTTAAAGAAAAGCGCTTATGGGAGACAACCCATGTTTTTACCTACAGTACTTTGTTTTTATTTTGTGTCTTGGAAGTTTTTTACTACTGTAGCAACCTCTCCTTATCTTAGTTTTATGTTTTGTTGTGCCAAGTAAAGTCTTTGATAGAAAAGTAAGTACTAGATTTGGATTACTGCGCAGAAACAGATTTCTTTGCTGTCACGAATCTGGGTCTAATTCTCTGTAGGTAACTCAGAAAATTATGCCAATTTACGTGAGTGATCCTCAGATATGTACGCAACTTTCATTCAATTTGAGCATTTTCATTTGAGCAAGTCTGGTGGCCTAATAAAATCCATCTTTACGGACTGTTCTGTTTTGACAGATTCTGTCTTTTATTTCGCATTGCCTCTTTTGCTATGTTGGATGAATTTCTTTGATCCACTAATGTCCAGTAGCTTTATGCAATGTCCAGAAGTGTTAAGAATGATTGTGTCACCTCTGAACATGTGAATTTTTATTATGCACTAACCCTCTAATGAGTTGTTTCGAGTTTGGTGTGGAGGAAGTTTTCAAGGATCAAGAGAGGAGTATGATGCAATATGATTAAGGAGAGTGAAAGCTCTAAGCTTGGGGATGCCCCGGTGGTTCACCCCTGCATATATTAAGAAGAATCAAGCGTCTAAGCTTGGGGATGCCCAAGGCATCCCCTTCTTCATCGACAACATTATCAGGTTCCTCCCCTGAAACTATATTTTTATTCGGCCACATCTTATGTACTTTGCTTGGAGCGTCGGTTTGTTTTTGTTTTTTGTTTGAATAAAATGGATCCTAGCATTCACTTTATGGGAGAGAGACACGCTCCGCTGTTGCATATGGACAAATATGTCCTTAGGTTCTACTCATAGTATTCATGGCGAAGTTTCTCCTTCGTTAAATTGTTATATGGTTGGAATTGGAAAATGCTACATGTAGTAACTCTAAAATGTCTTGGATAATTTGATACTTGGCAATTGTTGTGCTCATGTTTAAACTCTTGCATCATATACTTTGCACCATTAATGAAGAAATACTTAGAGCTTGCTAATTTGGTTTGCATATTTGGTTTCTCTAGAGTCTAGATAACATCTAGTATTGAGTTTTGAACAACAAGGAAGACGGTATGGAGTCTTATAATGTTTACCATATGTCTTTTATGTGAGTTTTGCTGTACCGTTCATCCTTGTGTTTGTTTCAAATAGCCTTGCTAGCCTAAACCTTGTATCGAGAGGGAATACTTCTCATACATCCAAAATACTTGAGCCAACCACTATGCCATTTGTGTCCACCATACCTACCTACTACATGGTATTTATCCGCCATTCCAAAGTAAATTGCTTGAGTGCTACCTTTAAAATTCCATCATTCACCTTTGCAATATATAACTCATGGGACAAATAGCTTAAAAACTATTGTAGTATTGAATATGTACTTATGCACTTTATCTCTTATTAAGTTGCTTGTTGAGCGGTAACCATGTTTCTGGGGACGCCATCAACTATTTCTTGTTGGATATCGTGTGAGTTGCTATGCATGTCCGTCTTGTCTGAAGCAAGAGAGATCTACCACCTTCATGGTTGGAGCATGCATGTTGTTAGAGAAGAACTTTGGGCCGCTAACTAAAGCCATGATTCATGGTGGAAGTTTCAGTTTGGACACATATCCTCAATCTCATATGAGAATAAAAATTGTTGCCACATGCTTATGCAAAAAAGAGGAGTCCATTATCTCGTTGTCCATGTTGTCCCGGTATGGATGTCTAAGTTGAGAATAATCAAAAGCGAGAAATCCAAAATGCGAGCTTTCTCCTTAGACCTTTGTACAGAGCGGCATGGAGGTACCCCATTGTGACACTTGGTCAAAACATGTGCATTGCAAAGATCCGGTAGTCCAAGTTAATTAGGACAAGGTGCGGGCACTATTAGTATACTATGCATGAGACTTGCAACTTGTAAGATATAATGTACATAACTCATATGCTTTATTACTACCGTTGACAAAATTGTTTCATGTTTTCAAAATAAAAGCTCTAGCACAAATATAGCAATCGATGCTTTCCTCTTTGAAGGACCATTCTCTTTACTTTTATGTTGAGTCAGCTCACCTATCTCTCTCCACCTCAAGAAGCAAACACTTGTGTGAACCGTGCATTGATTCCTACATACTTGCATATTGTACTTGTTATATTACTCTATGTTGACTATTATCCATGAGATATACATGTTACAAGTTGAAAGCAACCGCTGAAACTTAATCTTCCTTTGTGTTGCTTCAATACCTTTACTTTGATTTATTGCTTTATGAGTTAACTCTTATGCAAGACTTATCAATACTTGTCTTGAAGTACTATTCATGAAAAGTCTTTGCTTTATGATTCACTTGTTTACTCATGTCATCACCATTGTTTTGATCGCTGCATCCACTACATATGTTTACAAATAGTATGATCAAGGTTATGATGGCATATCACTTCGTAAATTATCTTTGTTATCGTTTTACCTCGCTCGGGACGAGCGTAACTAAGCTTGGGGATGCTTGATACGTCTCCGACGTATCGATAATTTCTTATGTTCTATGCCATATTATTGATGATACCTACATGTTTTATGCACACTTTATGTCATATTCGTGCATTTTCCGGAACTAACCTATTAACAAGATGCCGAAGTGCCGCTTGTCGTTTTCGCTGTTTTTGGTTTCGAAATCCTAGTAACGAAATATTCTCGGAATTGGACGAAATTAAAGCCCAGGGGCCTATTTTCTCACGAAGCTTCCGAAGTCCGAAGGAGAGACGAAGAGGGGCCACGGAGGGGCCACACTATAGGCGGCGCGGCCCCCTTGGCCGCGCGGCCCCGTGGTGTGGGGCCCCCGTGCCGCCTCTTGACCTACCCTTCCGCCTACAAATAGCCTCCGTGACGAAACCCCCAGCACCGAGAGCCACGATACGGAAAACCTCACCGAGACGCCATCGCCGCCGATCCCATCTCGGGGGATCCAGAGATCGCTCTCCGCACCTCGCCGGAGAGGGGAATCATCTCCCGGAGGACTCTACACCGCCATGGTCGCCTCCGGAGTGATGAGTGAGTAGTCTACCCCCGGACTATGGGTCCATAGCAGTAGCTAGATGGTTGTCTTCTCCCCATTGTGCTATCATTGTCGGATCTTGTGAGCTGCCTAACATGATCAAGATCATCTATCCGTAATTCTATATGTTGTGTTTGTCGGGATCCGATGGATAGAGAATACTATGTCATGTTAATTATCAAGTTATTATACATGTGTTGTTTATGATCTTGCATGCTCTCCGTTTCTAGTAGAGGCTCGGCCAAGTTTTTACTTTTAACTCCAAGAGGGAGTACTTATGCTCGATAGTGGGTTCATGCCCGCATTGACACCGGGACAAGTGATGTAAAGTTCTAAGGTTGTGTTGTGCCGTTGCCACTAGGGATAAAACATTGGCGCTATGTCCGAGGATGTAGTTGTTGATTACATTACGCACCATACTTAATGCAATTGTCTCGTTGTTAGCAACTTAATACCGGAGGGGGTTCGGATGATAACCTCGAAGGTGGACTTTTTAGGCATAGATGCAGCTTGGATGGCGGTCTATGTACTTTGTCGTAATGCCCAATTAAATCTCACTATACTTATCATGTCATGTATGTGCATTGTTATGCCCTCTCTATTTATCAATTGCCCGACCGTAATTTGTTCACCCAACATGCTTTTATCTTATGGGAGAGACACCTCTAGTGAACCGTGGACCCCGGTCCATCCTTTAATACCGAAATACAAATCTGCCGCAATACTTGTTTTTACCGTTTTCTCTCGCAAACAATCATCTTCCACACAATACGGTTAATCCTTTGTTACAGCAAGCCGGTGAGATTGACAACCTCACCGTTTCGTTGGGGCAAAGTACTTTGGTTGTGTTGTGCAGGTTCCACGTTGGCGCCGGAATCTCCGGTGTTGCGCCGCACTACATCCCGCCGCCATCAACCTTCAACGTGCTTCTTGGCTCCTCCCGGTTCGATAAACCTTGGTTTCTTTCTGAGGGAAAACTTGCTGCTGTGCGCATCATACCTTCCTCTTGGGGTTGCCCAACGAACGTGTGAAATACACGCCATCACTTGGTTAGACAATGCACCGCTAAGTGAACAGTTCCTGCGTTGTATAGTATCGTTCGTCGCAGAGGAGATACCATTGCCACTGTAATGGCTACCTCTCCACCGAATGTGACGTTCAGACGTGTTTTGCTAGGACAACGGCTAATGGCATGGAATGCTTTAATTCAGAGGTTGGGGGATGTTAACTTAACGCCTGAACCAGATGAATTTAGGTGGAATTTACATGTAGATGGCTCTTTCTCGGTAAAATCTTTATACAGCGCCATACTTCATTCTGATTTACCGGTTGATAATAACAAGAAAATTTGGAAGATGAAGATACCATTAAAAATAAAAATATTTGGATGGTATCTTCGTCGAGGAGTCATCCTCACCAAAGACAATCTTGTTAAGCGGAATTGGCACGGAAGCACTCGAGGTGTTTTTTGTCATCATGACGAAACTATTAAACACCTCTTCTTTCAGTGCCAGTTTGCGAGATCTATTTGGTCTCTCATCCAAGTAGCGTCTACCTTGTATCCTCCCACTAGTGTGGCCAATATCTTTGGTAATTGGCTTCATGGTATAGATTTAAGGTTCAAGTTGCTTCTTAGGGTGGGGGCGCTAGCAGTTATCTGGGCGCTTTGGCTGAGTAGAAATGATAAGATTTTTAATGACAAAAATTTCTCCTTGTTGCAGGTCATCTACAGATGTACAGGGATTCTTCGTTCATGGTTACCTCTTCAGCGCATGGAGAACCGAGACCTCTTTACGGAGGTCTGTACACGGTTGGAGGCTACGGCGAGGGATACTTTTTCCCTACATGGGTGGCAGCATAGTCTACGGATTGAAGCCCCACCCACACCTTAGGCGTTATATGATTCATCGTTTCAATATGTATTTCGCCTACATATTTTTTAGTTTGGTATCTTTTTTGGACTTGAGACTCAAAAATGGATGTGTGCATCCTGGTTATGCAGAGGCTGAATGTAATTGCTTTCCCAATAAGTAATAAAGCATCCTTTATCGAAAAAAAAAGGATGGACTGACTGATGAGGGTGGACAATCAAGTGTGACCCGTCTACCGTGTAACTACTCGTGGAAAAGTAGTATCACTCTAGCTTTATCCAATGGCGCATCTTTCAATTATCATGAACCACATTCGGAGGAGGCGTGGACGACCGCTCATTTCCACCCCTCCCAGCTCTCGACTCGCTACAGTAGTTGGTAGTCTTCCTCCTTTAACCGGGCCGTCAACAGCCGCTCCGCCGAAATAGCTGGCCAGAGTTGATCTAGGTTAGGTGCGGGAGTAGTTTAGGACTAGATCTGTAGGGTTTCTTGTTGGTTTTCGGCTTTATGCCGCTGTTTGGGCGTATGCCCCGTAGAGGAGGCGGTGGCTTGGATCTCTATCACCGGATCCAGGCCGTGGTAGGGTTGCTGCTTCCCCTTCTTCTGCTTCTATGGCTGGAGGGCAGACTGGGTGTCGGCAACGCCGCCTTCTTCAATAATCTGGTGGCTACTGCCTCTGCTTGTCCCCGATTTCGCTGCGAAGATGAAGCCCTCATGTCCGGCCGTGGTGGCGAGGGGGAGTGCCTATCTGATGTGGTGAGGCGTCCTCTTGTTCCTCTCCTGGCCGGCCAAGGTGGTCTGGAGGAGTGGGTGCGAGATTCGCCGATTTTGGATCTGGGAGGCGGATGTCTCCTTCGTCGGAGCTGTTCAAGGTGGTGGACGGTTTGGCTGCATGCTTTCCCGGCCTGCCGTGGTGGCGAGGAGGAAAGATGTGGCGGATCTGCTACCTTCCAAGATCAGCATCGACGACTGCCTACGTGGTGCTATCTTCTGCGGTTCTTCTTCGACGAGCTCAAACACACGGACGACCTTCTTGCCTCCGCGATCTTCGGCCGGCATGGCGACATTTCTACAGCCTCTAGAGAGGAGGCCCTTCTTCCTAGCTGCTGGAGCTCGGGGCCTAGCTTCCACCAAGTGGTGCGTCCCCGGTGGTTTCAAGGTGTCCAGCGGCGAAGGAACTTCGCCGGAAGTGGGTGTTCGGGCGTCTGCACCCTGTTCCTCGGCGGCGACGCCTTGAGGACGCCGGCGACTGGTGGCGGAAGCATCCAGGGATCCGATTGCATTCCTTTTCTTAGTTCTAGGGGTGTTGTTTGTAATTTGGCAGGCCTTATCCTCTGATTTCTGGGTTTGTAGTGCGAGTGTTGTAAAAGGGTCTGTCTGCAAATTTGTAACCTGCCACTTGTTGGAATAGAAGTTCTTCTGGGTTCTTCTAGACCCCTTCCTTGTGCACAAAAAAAGAATTATCATGAACCTTTTTCTCTCATCCCTAACCATTTATTGCACCAAAAAACGTATATACTTCATTCCTTTTTTTTTTGCTTTATTACAAGTACTTCCGACTTTTCTACAATCAACCAAAGCATCACTTTTACGAAATTTTGTAGAAACCTCCATGAAATCATCTCATTTGAGAATATTGACAACTCGGGTGCGATCAAAACGCCGAACGACATAATCTTGCCACCTAACTGGGATTAAAAATGAACTGGGTAATACTTCTCCTTACATATGCTAAGACTAACAATGTGCACTTGCAAGTCATATTGAATATATAAATGGATTTGGTGGATCCATTTCGGGAGTTGACTCTAACCTTTTTCAACCGCAGATCTCCCGCTTCATGGTTTTGTTCAAATTTCAACAAGATTGGTTTTGTAAAACCGGGTTGATACGGTCAAATGATTCAAAATTTATTTGACCAGAACATTGATGTCGCCATTATGCACAACTTGCAGGTTGAAGTTTTCTGTTGGGAGTGGGTAATTCTAAATCAACTAAGATATTTAATTCTCAGTCAGGCAACACCATCAAATTTCTGGGTCAACACATGTTGCAACTCATGGAAACACGAATCACGAAACAATCTATCAGTCCGAGGCATTTTCCTCAATGTAACCCATGCTGCAACTCATCACTAGCATGATCACGAAAAAAATCCAACGGTCTGAAACCTTTTTATCAGTTGGAAACCATTTGCAAGCTAGTTTTAAAAACACAGTCGCAACTCCATGTCTTACTGAAAAATATAAACTCACTTGCAACCTATTTCAACTCATTGCTAGCACGAATCAAGATATAATCCAACAACCCGAGAGTTCGCTAATAATTCAGTTAATTCTTAGTCGACCAAAAGTTAACAAAACCTATTTTTATCTTATTCAATATGTTTATGCAGATATTATACAATATATCTTGTCTCTAACTATCTTCCCGAATCTCACGTACTGGACAAGAAATATATAAGTAATCACATTCCGCAAAACATCAACAAACAAACACCGAGCTTCTAGACCTGCATGCAAGCTTGCTCTGGGCATGTCATCATCATGGAAGCAGCAGCCGGGACGTCCACAGCCTCGACGACCCATCCGCCTCCGCCGACTGATTTCGCCGGTGGCAGATCCGGCACCGCTCTCTTGCATGGCGGCCCAGGCACGAGTGGGATGATGGGGAGGTTGTCGCAGGTGCAGACCTCAATCATGAAACCATCGGGGTCATGGAAGAAGAGTTGGTCAACGTGGATACCACCCTCCTCCACCCGCCGTTGCACATACCGGATGCCCATCTCCTTGAGCTGCCATTGCACCACCTCCAAGCTCTCGCACTGCACATTACACATGACACGTCATCGCATGAACTGACCACCCACAAATCACAGCCGCGCATGCACTCATCGATGAATTATATCCTCTAGCGTTTGATTTTTTTCTCTAGCACACCATTACATCACAGATACACCCACAGTTTTCACCTACTTCTGGTTTGGGTCAAAATCAAACTAACAAAATAATCAATATGCATAATATCAAATACATATGATACACAAATATAATTTATAACGGTTCTAATACAATATATTTTACATTATATATAGATGTTAACAATTTTCTTAAATATTTGATTAAAGTTTACAAATTTCAACTTTAACTAAACTAACTACAGATTAACGTGAAGTAATTGTGAACAGTGGAAATACATTTGTATGAAGAAAAAAATATTATATGGTACGTACGATTCAACACACCACCAATCTAACTACAGATGGACGTAGAGAGCGGACAGTACGACGCTGCATTCAATATCTGAAGAAGTCATCAACGTACGCAGTCTGCGCAGTCCTGAACGTACGTGATGGAGATAATACACGATGTAGGATTCACAGTTGCTCACTGTGCATGGATCAAGGCAGAAACTTCTTTATTATTATTGGTGAGATCAAGGCTGAGGTTCCAACATATATATATATGTATTCGTGAGCGTGAGTCGTGACAGCATGAACGCGTGTTTCATGAAGTATGTTTTTTAGTATTTTAGATCTCCTGCATGCAAGGAGTATGTCGCTGTCATTCATGCTCTATCGATACGTTATTTTGTTTATTTGAGCTGGAAATCATACTTGATCGAGATATGTTTGGACTTTGGATGTTAACTCACATGCGACTTTTTTTTCGCAAATAAAATCCAACTTTCGCGCTGCTCTCAGCCTGACGTACTTTGGCTGTTACTCGTTACTTTGGCAGTGTACGAAAAAACGAGGAATCGGAGGATTGCAGCCGTAAACGGCTAGCTGTACTTGGCGACAAGGGCAATCACTAGCAGACAACTAATGGAAATTTCAGCTGGCCGTTTTGTATACGTCCGATCCGAGACACTATCTTTGCAGGACTTCCTAGCAAGCAAAACCATTGTTCACATATACCAGTTTCTAGACTGCAGAAACATATACAACGAGCAAGTCGCGTGTGTAGAATTGCCAGGTTAATTAAACATAACACCGATCGGATGGAAGAGGTCTAGACAAATTATATTCAACATCTTCCCTCATGTTTAGGCTGGTGAGCCTTTTTTTTATATGTCGCACATACCTTAGACATGTATCGTTGGACTTTTTTGGAGGAAGCTGCAAATATTTATTTTGAATATGATGTTGACTAGGATTTGAATTGAATCCAGGATCGACTGGAATTGCATGCTCTTGCCAACCAAAAGATAAATCTAATGAAAGAGACTAGACAGTTATATTCAACAGCTTGTGTCCACTAATCTAAATTTCCTTTCCGACAAATAGTACCTATTCAAAACTTAATACTCCTTAACTACCACTACAAATTTAGGATGGCATAACTTAATTCGTTAACTGGTGAAATGCCGCTAGTGTAGTGGCCAGTGACCTGAGGATAGATTTCAGATTAACTAGATGTGGGTGCATGGCATTTGGGGCCAGAAGAAGTGCAGGGGTAATGCTATTCAACAACAACAGCAACAACAAGAAAAAGAAGGTCAGCGTACCGTGAAGGAGATGTGGTTGTCCTTGGGGTCGATCTCTGTCTTCATGGGCGGCATGCCCTCTGGGTCCTCGGCCTGCAGCAGATGCACGCCGATCCCGAAGTTGAATAGCCTGAAACCGGCGACCATTTCATGAGGTTGATCGAGGAACGTGGCGCATCGCCGAGACCGACTGTGATGGAAAACGAGCCTGCGCACGTACCATGCGCCGTCGAAGTCGAAGGATCCCGGGCGGCGGATGGGGAAGAAGCCGAGGACGTCGCAGTAGAACGCCAGCGAGCTCTCCAGCGACCGGCACACCACCGAGATGTGGTTCAGCGACGCCAGCCGCAGACCCCCACCCTGGGCCGCGACCTTGTTCACGCCCGCTGTCGTATTCACCATATCTCCTGAATAAAGTACGTGCGTGTGTTCCTTTTTCTTCTTCTTCTCTGGCGAGGACGGCGGCGGTGCAGACCTAACCTCTTTTGATGAGCTGCTGGTCACAGAACCAAACTCACCGCAGACGGACTAGCGGCGTAGGACGACGTCGCCGACACTGATGAAATGGATCGAGACCGGAGCCGGAGGAGATGAGTCCGGGCGGCCAACTGATGTGAAGACACAGACAGCGGATGCAAGAGCCAAGAGAAGAGGAGGGGGGAACAATGAGCGTACGGCACCGATACTGTGAGATACACTCAGGCGCTAGCTAGCAAGTGGCTGTGGCTGTGAGGCTGTGAGATGCAAGATACCTCGAGCAGGAAGGTATATAAATCGACAGAGCTCGCGCCCGCACATGCATGCACACCAGCTGGCAGCTGGTGGGTAGTGATTGTGTCGTATGACTCAGGCCAAGATATGCTACGGTCCAGGCTGCCTATAAAATAGCTCATGGCGTCAGACGTCGAAATTAACCCAAAAAAAAGATCGAGAATGCATCCTCAATGGTACTCCCTCCGGTCTTTTTAATTGACTCAAATTTAGTATAAAGTTATACTAAATCCGAGTCAATTAAAAAAAAACGGGGGGAGTATATTATATTTCATAGAAGAAAGGAACAAAACGGCGGGTACAATATGAAAAGGATACGTGATACAAATACCTATGCAACACACACCAACCAAACAACAAGGAATCACAATATATATATGTCGTCTCGCGCCATGAATGGCAAAGAGGCGATACGCCGAGCTTCTAGGCCACGTCAAGACCCAAGAAGGAAACATCAGGGAGACCGACTCCAACTTCAAGGTGGCATAAGCCAACGCACAAGCCGTCCATAAACGCTAAGAGTCGGTGAGCGAACGGTGAGACAAAACCAACCAAAGGAGGTGTCGACCAATAAGTGTTAAATTGTATAAGTAGATTGCGTAACTGTTTTCATCAGATCAATCTTTGAAATACCTGGTTAGTGCATGAAGCTTAACATGGTATTAGAGCTAGGGTTCCGAGTTCGATTCCTAGTTTTCACAATTTATTCTATAAATTGTTGTTATCCCCTCATGTCTATGTAGTGGCCTCTAAAGCCATACGCCTATTGAGGCGATGTTAAAGATTGTCTAACGTTTTCCATCAGCAGGGTTGAAAACTTGACTCCTCCAAGAACCACTCAGGGCCCTAGTGCTTGACGCGGGGAAGCATTGGCAGCGCCATGACAACACCTCTAGAAGGGTGATGGCACCAGCGGGTGTCGCCGTTATCAACTTGGTGAGTTGATTTTTTTTTTGGCCTTGCTGTCGACCCCAACAACCATCGGACATGCGCAACAAGGAGACGTCTTTTGGCCTCACAGACGACAAGAGGCAAGCCAAAGATGCCTTCAGAGGATCTAGCCCGCCTCCGCTTGGCCATCCTCCAGCAGCACCGCACGCTCCCAGCAAGCGGCACCTTTAGATGCCACCACTCTCGCCCACTGCCGTTGGCCCTGATTTCGAGACCCAAGTGTGTCTAGATGGGTTGCGGGCCAATTTGGAGCTTATGGCCGCAACTACAGAGGAACCTCCACCGTTGGGAGGGCGCATCTCCACTGTCATTGTGTCGCGCTCGTCGCTGCCAGGGGAACTCGCTACCTCCGCACGAGAGGGCCCCACCATCGCCGCCCGAGCTTGGCGCGATGTGTCCTCCAGCACCGAGGGATGGGGAGAGGGGGCTCAAGACTGCTCGGTGCATCGCCCCCGTATCGCCAGGATTACACGACGCTGGGGTGGTGAGAATGGCCCAATAAGACTTCAATATCAAATTAACCACATCTTTGTACACATAAACAAGAATTGCTGATTAAAATCGTGTGATAACGACAATGGAGTGTATACCACGCGCCACACGTGTTGTTAGACAAAAATCAGTGTGCAGAGTGTGCTATGCGCCCCCACGTATATATTGTGCGTACGTACGCGCTCTAGTATATCACCGGTATCACTATCAAATCATCCATTTGTGTCCCCCCACAATCCCAGGCAAGACGTACGCGTATGCTGGGAATTTGGCTCCGCATGCCAAGATAGCTGACCGCGATATTTATCATTTGAGAGCACGCGTTTTTGTCGAGGGCTTATCTATGTGCATACGTGAAGTACGTGGAAGTCTTATCGAGTATACGACTATACGTGTACGTCTCTCTGCCTCGTCAGCTCACTCCATGGCTGCCAACACACAAAGCTCTAAGAATGGCTACTTGGCTACTAGCACTTGAAAGTCAGTCACCAAACAGCTGTTTCAGATCTCTCAAGGTTTGGTCCAATCATTCCAAAATTGAATTTTTTGTGAGAAAAGAAGAAAGAGCAATTTGTTTAGTTTCTAGGGTAAAAGTACCGCTTAGCTCCAATTTCTCAAGGTTGGGGCCAATCATTAGTTATTTTCTACACATATAAAAGATGGGTGCTTTTGTTGGCTCCGCAGCCACCGGGGCACTATTCACGTGCGTATGAACATTGCGTACATGAACAGTGCTCTAGTGTGCACTTTTTTGACTTTTTTTTAAATCCAACATAAACTTTCAAAAAAATTGATAGTAAATTTTTGTAGTAATTTGTTGGTAGAAAATTGAACTTCCGAAGTAATTTGTTCTCGGTAGAAATTTTAAACGTTAACATTAATTTGCCGATGTCAACTAAGAAACATGCCGTCAACCACCTAATTGTAAGTCTTCGAGGGCGCATATTTCTGCGATGGTAATTTTTAACGGCGCACCAGCGTGCTAATTTTGACAAGAGACGTCAACATCATCCATGGTTGTGGCATTAATTTTTTGCGAGACAGTAACTACCTATATTTTTTTCAGAAAAAAATCCCAGTAGAAATAAACGGCAAGAGTAATTTGCCGATATCAACTATTCTGCTGGCTCCAACAACCACCTGGGACGTTGTTCATGTGCTCATGAACAGTGCTCTGTTGTGCATTATTTTTTATTTTTAAAAAATTGGACAGCAATTTAAAAAAGTTTGTGTTAGTAAATTTTCACTGTAATTGGTCGGTAAAAACATCGAACATACGAACTAATTTGTTCTAAGTGAAATCTTAAGTATTAATAGTAATTTGCTGATGTCAACTATGAAACATGCCGTTAACTATCTAAATAATTCTTCAAGGAGGCATATTTCTACAATGGTAATTTTCCCAGCGGGACAAGCATGGTAATTTTGACACGAGTCTTCAACGTTAAGCGTAGTTCTGGCATTAATTTTTCGCGATATGGTAACTACCTATATTTTTCCCGAAAGAAATTTCTCGATAAAAATAATGAAATGTCAACAATAATTTGCCGATGTCAACTACAAAACATGCGAATAACCACCTAAGGGCTCGTTCGGTAGGGGAGGTTTCACGTGTTTGGTTGAGTATTAACCAACGTGGATTGGGTGGAAACATATCATGTAGGGGAGTTTTCAGCACGCCCACGCGGGGATTCATCAGTAATATCGGTATACCATCAGCTGGATTCGTGCAGCACTACGAACACATGCATACAAACAAATCGGGAGATAGTACCGAGCAGCGGGAGGAAACACACGAGTCGGTAGATTGGGAACGCTGTAACCGCCACATGTCGAGCAACAAACAAAACGCGAGGAGGTACTCGCGTTTCTGCTTCGCTTCGATACGACGAGTTTCCAGCGGGTTAACCACGCTCAACCCGTTGAAGCCCGGCCTGCCGAACGGTTCATGGAGAGTTTGGCCTGGCCTGGGAAGAGAAAATACACGGCAAAACCAGCCAAACCACCTGTACCGAACAAGCCCTAATAGTAATTCTTTTAGGGTGCATATTTTCAGGATGTTAATTTTTTTAACGGACACAAGCACGATAATTATTACACCAATCTTCAACCTCAACCATAGTTTTGGATAGTAATTACCCGCCGGTAATTAGGAATACATAATTATTCAACGGTAATTCCGAAAGGAAAATCCAACATTCGCCACCTCGTTTACCTAGGTGAAATAATGTTGTGCTCTTACGGTACCATCGAAAAAATTACTTACTCCACCGTTCGTCGCCTCTTTCACCTATGAGAACACTATTACCTTCTTCTATGGTACCTTCAAAAAGATATACTTTATCCATCTTGACTCTTTTAGCCTGAGAAAAGACTACCATTTTCTTCTATAGAAACTCCAAAAACGAAAATACTCCACCATTCGCCACCTCTTTTAGTGGACGAAAATACTACTGTCTTTTTTCGGTATCTCTAAAAAACTTTCAGGAGTCATTTACACTAGGCTGAATCCCTAAACTTCTCATTCACCGTAGGGACACTCTTATTGTGCAAATATTCAGCTTTGAGAATTTGTTTCCAAAAAACAATTTGTGTTTAAATTCCACCACCATTTGCATAATAAACTTATATTTTGCCTCCTCACATGTTTAACACTAAGGCTAGCCTTATAATTAGCTCTTCAAACTTTTCCCCATTTCACGACATAATTAATATCTTATTTTATTTTTCTTGTCATGCCAAATGAATCTCCTCTTATGTTTATCTAATCACTTGATAAAGTTTTGCTCGGTATGAACATTACCATAATATAAGAAGGAAGGCATCAACTTGATATTATTATAATTGATATAAACTTGATATTAATATATTCCATTAATCGGAAAAAACAAGCATCAAGTAAGGTTAATCTCCCACAAGAAGAAGCATGGCCCCTTTCTAGGCATCTAAAAAGATTATATACATGGTTACCATAAGTGAAATCTAGACCGACAAACAATCAATGAGGAGTAAAGGTCAGAAATATTATTATTTTCACAAAAATTGGCGCTTCCATCATAATGAGTTCGCAATGTGGTATCTCAAGGTTTGATATTGCCAGCACTTTCAGAAAACTCTATTCGTTATGATGGGGTTCCACGCCACCCCCGCTGGATCCCTCCCAAGTCCATACCGTGGAGCACGGTACGTGCACTTGCATTGCAAAATAAACAAAATGCTGGGATCTAAACCTAATAAGCTTAAATAATCAGAACGAAAAGGGGAAAAAAAAAGCCTATCCAGCAAGAAGCATTAGGTGGTCCTTCCTCTTCATGTGAACTGGGAAAAACCCATTGCTGGTACAACGAAGGTAAATGTAGATGCTTCTTTCATCCTAGGTAATGGTCTTGATAATGAGAAGGGGAAAATTCTTTCCTTGGATGTTAGGATGCTTGTGAAATGTGAAATTTACTCATATGATAACCAATCATTTACGTAATCGGCGCTACAGTACTAATCATTTGGCTAACCAGTTTTTGTGGCTTCTGGCTCGTTAGAGAGCCACAATAAATTATCCAGGTTTCTTATTTTGTAAATCTATTTTGGCAACAGCTTAGATATTTTTCAAGCACAGTAGCCGCAATAATCGAAATGAGAACGACTCACAAGGCGTTAGGTTCTCCGTACCGGTCGGTTGCAGTGTGAGCTGGTGTACTTGAAGCCCTCGTGTCCCACGAGACAAGTGGTGTGACGGATGTGCAGTGATACAAGTAGACGGTACGTATAAGCGCAGTGCACATCTCTGATATCTTTCTCGCCCCTTCAATCAACTGATCATTAACTCTCGATCGATCGTCCAACTAGGAGGTAGGAACGCAAGCCAATTGTATTATCTTATGCACTGCAAGCTGGTCGAGATGATAAGGTGGTGTGCGTGACATGGACGAACACATGTAGACTTCTCCACATACTCGAGTACAACTAGACTTGCGAACTGTTATCTGTTTTTTTTATTACTCCCTATATCTAAAAATAGGTGTTTTTAAACTGAGGGAGTAGTTTATATATATATGTAGTAATTCTCTTCTCAGACGCTCGCTATCAGTGAATATGGAATTTGTTGAACTAATTAAAATTATTGGAAAATATGTATCTGCATAGCAGTACATGTATTGATATCGAACAAGTTGACTAGTAATACTAGGTACATATATATGCAGTGATGATATATGTAGTACTCCTCTTCTCAGAGGCTCACTATCAGTGAATATGGAAGTTGGTGAACTGATTAAATTATTGGAACATATGTATCTCCACACAGTACATGTATTGATATCGAACAACTTAACTAGTAACACGATGTACATATGTAGTGATGATATATATTCTGGTGTATGTTCTTGCTCATTCTTTGTTAAATAAAATCTAAATAAAGATCACATGCATATCTTCAATGCTGAAGCTGAGGTGTCAATCTTCTTTACAAAACATATACAGTGAATTCACCTGGTGTCAGGGTATCTCCAGCGGCGCGATGCAAAGGGACGCTGAGGTGTCAATCTTCTTTACAAAACATATACCGAAAATGCGTCTGGCACCCTCTTCAGCGGCGCGACGCAAAGTGACCGGGCCGTCCGCGGAGACGCAAACCTAGCCCAAATATGCGTCAGGTTTGCGTCTCTGCGGACGCGCAAAGTGTCCGCTCGCGTCTCCACCGGGCCCGCCTGGCAGCGAGTCTGCACCGAGGACACCTGTCCGCGGAGACGGACATGAGACGAAGGGCAGGCTTCATGGGCGACAGGGCTTATCCCTTCGGCCCTGCACCGCCGGCTCGTCGTCAGCAGACGCCGACGCGTCGTCAGCAGGCGTCGACGCGACGTCAGCAGACGCAGCACAACGACGTCGACGACCGCAAGGACGACGACGACGACGAAGCCTATGCCGCGTACGATGACGATGACGACTACGTTGAGGCGCTCGCGTACCATAACGAGGAGGTGAAGGACGACAGCGACGACTACGTCGCTGTCGTCTTCCACAAATGGCAGCAGGCCATGGCGGAGGGCCGGAACTTTGACTTCCCGGAGAACATGACGGACGACGAGATGGCGAAGCTCGCCGTCCTCGTCTCCGAGTACGACGCGCCTGTGCAGCCGCCGCTGCCCCGCTACGCCACTGCCGTCATGCCGCCGGGCCTGTCGGCGGATGAAGCACTTCGACAGGCGCTCCTGGAGTCGGCGGCGCCTCCTCCACCGCCGCCACAGCCTTATGTCTGGGCGCCTCCTCCACCGCCGCCACAGCCGCAGCCCTGGGCGCCTCCACCGCCGCCACAGCCGCAGCCCTGGGCGCCTCCACCGCCGCCACAGCCGCAACCTCCTCAACCTCGAGCACCGGCGGCGCGCCCGGCGTACGCTCCCCCGGATGGCTACTGGCCGTGGGTCATACCGGAGCTCATCGTGCTCGACAGCGATGAGGAGCAGCACAGCGACGATGAGGAGCAGTAGGCGTTTAGGTTTTTTTAATGTTTTAAGTACGTAAATTATGTTTCATGTTTAAAAAAAATGATTCGTCCTAAAAAAATGCGTCGTACCGCTAGAGCCACCCCAACGCAAACGGACGCGCGGTCGATTTCGACCAAAAGGACCGACGCAAACGGACGCGCGCGGACGCTAAAATGTGTCACGCCGCTGGAGATGCCCTCAATGCATGAGCACACCGAACCGGTGGCCGTGTGGGTCGTCAGATCCAAGAGAGTGGAAACTGATGGAGTCGGTCATTTTCTTAGGGAACCTGATATTGTTTACTTAGAAACATTTATTACTCCCTGAGCTTTATATTAGTTTTCATCATTTTATTATAAAGTTATACTACCTCTATCCCAAGGCTTAAAACCTATATTTTTTTCAGAAAGTCAAACTATGTTAAGTTTGACTAAATTTTTATCAAAAATCATTATCATGAAAAGTACAAAATCAATATCATTAGATAGACAATGAAATATATTTTCATATGGTACCTACAAAATATCATATTTGTTCATAAATTCTTCGAAAAGTTTGGTTAAACTTTACTTCGTTTGACTTTCTGAAAAAAATAGGCCTTAACCCTTGGGATGTTGGTAGTACTAACTAATATGGAAAGGATGGACTATTTAAAACATTAGAACTCTAAAATGGTACCACTGTGAGCAGTTTCTTTTACATTTATGTTGATGCACAACCTCATTAAGGACCGTGAGAAGAGTGTATATACATGTCACATATGTCAAGCCCATGTGCCGTGAGATAGGATGACGTGACATTTTTTAGGTTATCCATATGTAGACTTGCATGTTCATCCTCTTAAATGTTATAACAGTTTAGTTGCTCGTGTGGCTTTTCCCTCTTTTTCAGTTTTGGTCCGCGGGATCCTGCTTGAATGGAAATCAAGTTTGAGCATATGTTTCTACATTTTGTTTGGTTGCTCACAATGTACTTTGGTGCCTTTTTGGCCCATTGTTTGTTTGCATGCATAAGTGGTTTAACTTAGTGCTGGAGGGTAACTAAGTGGTTGTTATGTGCAAATATCTGTTCAAGTTACCTATTTCATGTGTGGTGATGTTACTACTACAAAGGTTATAGCACACTAAGTACTGCACTTATACACATAGAATCGTATTAGTATGCAGGTTGACATCTGCGTTTAGCAATCAGGGGTTCACGTGAACACCCCTAATCAAAGCTACCACCAACAAGGCCATCCGATGCCCCTGAAACATAAGAGGTTGAACCCCTGATCAAAGGACTCCATATTAGTTCATAAGTTTTGAAGTTCACCATGCTGAACTAGTACTACGTATATATAGACAAAGACGTTTAAACATGGCCGGCCGCTGCCTAGTCGTGGTTAGGGTAGGTGTACTGCCTGGCTGTGGAGCTGTTGAACTATCTTCATGACGAATGCTTAAATCTTGAACTCCATCGTGTTCTTGTAATAGAGATTTTACTTGTAGATGGTCTGCCGCCAGTTCTTCCCAGCACCATGTGGTTGTCGTGATAGGAGACCTGCACCGACTCGTTGCACCAGTGGCAGGCGGAAACCCCCACGCCCCCATCCAGGGTTCACCCCATGAATGCACGAGCCTTCTCCCACATACCCACTAGAGGTCTCAACCACAAATGTGGATGCTTTACGGCCGCCGAGGTTAGTGTCGTTGTTGCGCGTGCTCTCGAGCACACCGGAGAAGATGATTTGAGCGCCTTTGCCTAATCATGCTCGTTGTTGGTCTCCGACTTTTGAAGTTGGTTCGCGACCCAAAGTTCTTCCTCCTACTGCTGGTGGATGGCGAGGTGCTTCCGCGGCGGAGATGGAGATGGATGAGTGCCGGCCATGGAGGAAAACGCCTAATCGGGTGAGCGCGAGTGGGGGTTTCAGCGGTGAGGGAAGTCGAGTGGGGAATTAAGGGGAACGTCCCCTGCCTCACGCACTTCCCAACATGTGCGGGACAATGTTCCTGCTAGAGCCAGGCCGCGGGTAAATGGCCGAATCGACTGTGTCTCCTAGGCCAAGTTTTGAGCTGCTTTAAAACTCATGTGATACAGAGAATCTATGTGAGCAGGGCAACCAAATGCACGGTTTTGGCTCAGTAGATACGGGAAACATGCTTGTGAGCAACCAAACTCCTCTTGCTATACATGAGGCCATTTCTTAACATATCAAAGACGGAGCTAGATGTTCTTGGTTTCAAACATTTACGAAAACATATTTATCAAAACTCGCATCTTATCCAGCTTCGAGGATGTTTTATTCAAAATTTTATGATATATTTCAAATATGGTTATTTTTTAGTGAACCCCTTATAAGAGCATCTCTAGTAGATACCCATCCAGCCGACCACAAAGCGCGGATGAGGTTAACTGCATCGGCAATGTTTGCAATATAAACAGAAGCGACATAACATATATCGGAAATAAGAATCCTAAACAAGATTAACATAATTTTGGCGCTAGATTTTTAAACAAGTTCATTGAATCTGCTGGATTTTATAATGATTTTGCAAAAGAGGAACTAAATACAAAGTCCTAAATCAACACACTAAGATATCCGAGGGTTTATACTACTTCACCAGGACTTGGGGCGATGGCGACATCGGCGGAGCTTCACACGAAGGGATCCTTGTTGGCGGTGTCCTCATCAGAGAGGCCAGTCTCGTCATCGGAGTAGTCGACAATGAGGAAGACGCGCCGCACCATCTTCGACTCAATAGATGCCCACTTGATGCATTTAAATGCATACAAGAACTTTGTCCTTTACCATATTGAATTCCTACATATTTCCAACATATATGATGATAATACCATGTTTACATTGATTTATGGGGATTTACCAATGATCCTCTTTATTTGATTTATAACTCTGCAGAACAGGAATTCTATGTTTTGTATATTTTTCACATTCAAAGATCTATACGGATTCAAATTGATCTGGGATTTTTGGACCGTCATTTTTTTCATCGGGAGAAGCACCTTGGGACCTAGAAGCACACATGTATGTGCTTGAGGCCCAAAAGACACCAGGTGGCACACCTAAACATGTAGGGCGTGCCACCTGCGCTCTTTCGGCTGTCGATCGTCCAAATCGCGTGATCTTTTCGCCCACCGACGTATTTTTAACCTAAGAATCACTATATATATGGTCTCGAAGAGTTCTCGGGAAGAGAGCACCGTAGAAAGACGGAAACATGAAACGGAGGCTTCTGCAGAGAAGATTGGAGGGGAAAACTCCGCCAGGATCACCGCTGGAGGAATCTCCACCTTCTCCAATGTCTTAATCATCATCACCATAATCAATGGAGAGTAGTCCACCTCTGGACTACGGGTTTGTGGCAGCAGCTTGATCTATTTATCTCATGTTATTCATAGTTCTTAGTGAGATATGAGTTCTCTCACATGATTATGGCCATATTTGTAAAGCTTATGTGGTGGATCCTTATTCTATGATATTGTGCTATGAGATCTGATCGTATTATGTGTAAGATGTATTGATAGATGCATATTATGTACCCCGTTCTTAAGTATTTGTTCTGATCCAACATCTATGCAAGAGCGTGTGTGGGGTGATATGTGTATTAGATGGAGTAGCATGGTTTTAATGATTGAATAGTGACAACATATTCATGATCTATTATGGCTTTGCCTTTCTTTTGCTACCTCACTAGGGATAAAGTAAATGCATGTGCTATGTTCATCATGTGGCAGGAATGATGACCTTGTTTGTTCAAGGTAGCATATTTAATATTCAAACATCATGTCAAAGTACTTATGGATATACTCTGTTAATTCTTAATACAAGATTGCATGGAGTTTTTTCCTTTGTTCTGGAGTATAAGAGAGATGTGTTGCATCATCTCTAAGTTAGGACGTGATGCCCATATGAATACGTATCTTACTCATATTATTGTTTTGCATCCTCATAACTCATTGATGAATTACTATTTATCCACTACAATTTAAAAAAAAAGAATAGTCAAGTGAACCCATGAACCCCAGGCCCGGTTCACTTTTTATCATAAGAAACATCTTTATATTACTTTTATCTTATTTTCTACTTGCAACACTATTTTAATCCGAAAAGACAAAAAATATTTAATTTTATTATTTGCATCCAAAACACCAAAAACAATCAACCCCTTTACAGTTTTTACTTAGTTACTTTATTTCGTCTAGTTTTACTCACATTATTTTTACTTGTGTTTATTTACTTACGCGGAACCTTGTGCTTGACAACCACGTGGTGGAGTTGGGGACACAAGACTTTTATTTTACTTGCAGGATTGCTAGAAGAAGAGATAAGAGAATACTCTTTGCTCAGTTCCCCGTAGTTTGATTTAAACGCTCGAGTCACCATTGTGGAGAAAATACTCTACTGACACAACACTCTGCACTTGGAGTCCCAACGTATCAAGATTCTTTTTGGCGTTTTTTGTTTACCGTCATCAAGAAGTATTTTCTGGCACCGTTGCCGGGGAGCTTAAAGGAGTTACATCATAGGGTTTGCCGCGTAAGAGGTATTTCCTACAAGACTCTTCTTACAATTGCGTCTCACCAAAGCTTGGGGAGGTAACACCACTGTGAGTATCATCTCTATGTTAGGACGTGATGTTGATGGCTCATTCAAAATCAAGACCAAACTTATTCTTTAGTTCTTCAAACAACATAGTAGTAGAGAAATTCTCTACACATGCATATTCAAAATCAAAACGAGGCTCATTACCTTTATCAAGATCCCATGCAGCTGAATTATTAGCAATGGTATTTAACAATTTCCTTGCTTTTTGTTGAGTTCTATTAGTAAAACTCCCTTCAGATGAATTGTCCATAAAATTCCTATGATGTTGCGACAGCCTCCCATAGAAGTTTATCAATATAAGATAATCGGGAATACCATGACAAGGATTCTTACGGATGAGTTCATTTAACCTCCCCCAAGCTTGAGCAATATTTTCTCCAAGATGAGGCCAAAAATTATAAATATGACAACGATCATCATAAGCTGCTTTAGGAGTATAAAGCTTGGTATAGAAGAACTTCCTCAATAATTACCAGTCAAGACGGTATTTAATATCCAAAGATTTAAACCATATGCGAGCATTACTAGAAAGAGATAGATATAATAACTTCCTCTTCACATGATCATGAGAACATCAGCCAATTTGAATAAAGAGCGTAGATCTTCAATAGCATGTAGATGTCCCATAGTAGTTTTACTTTTATCACCTGTGAAGGTTAGTTCCATAGCTTGTTTGGCAATAGAAGCAACAATTTGAAACGCCACCTTAAGCTCAGGTGGTTTCTCTTCATTTTCTTTAAGAGATTGAAGATAAGCATAATTGTATAAGATCAAACCAATCTCATCACGGCTAGACATACCCGTGAGAGACAAATAACAAATAATAAAAACAGTAAAAGCTTCCTTACCATTCACTTACCAATAGCGCTACTCTCCCCGGAAACGTGCAGGAGATCAATTGTAGTAATTTTCAATAAAAAAGTTTATCGAACCCACGAGCAGCTGAAGGTATTAGTTAGCACAATCCACAAGAAAGCAGTAAAAATAAAGTATCTTTTTGTGTTTTTGGGTGTATAGTTTGCAGTAAAAATAAAGTGTAGAGAGTAAATAGAAAATAATAAATAATAAAAAGCTCTCGATGAGAGAAAAGCCCAATCCTCTATGGATCAAGAGGACAAGCTCAAGTGTGTAAATATTTTGTCAAGCTTTATTTAATTAGGGGCGGAGCCTAAGTTAGGTGCAACCATAAATATGTGCAAACACACCCCTTATAATGGATTCTAGAGCCATTTTAATGAGCAAGTATAGGAATCATTGAGACATAAATGTCCCACCATAGCCATAAGATCATTGGTCCCCGACATAAACCCCTCTAATGCAACCCGCAGTATTGGAAGACAGTTTCTGTCATTCCGTCCCTTCCAACACTAATGCATTACATTATAGTGCAGCCCTATGAGCCCATATATGTGAAGTAATATGCAGTCGACGTTCGCATAAAACCATCATAGAACAACATATATAATGATAGAAAACTTGACCAAATACTCATTGCATATCATATAGAATCATATCCAGATCATCCTATGCCCTCACGGACGTGGGAAACTACTCACAAATGTTAAACATGATATGGACCAGAGGCATAATGATTACAACACAGTCTGAATATAAAATCTCCCCACCAAATAATGACAAAGTACCGATCACAAACATGTGATAGCACTAGAAAACAACATCCAGGGTTCAATTCAACACAAACTATGAGGGGGATGACGCCGATATCGTAGATGGAGATGGTGGTGTTGATGGAGATGTTGATGGATATGCGTCCTCCCAAGCCAAGGAGGAGTGTGGATGTCGATGGTGTCGATTTCCCCTTCACTAGAGGCATCGATGCAGCAGGATCTACCCTCTCCCGGAGTAGGAGAGGACTTTCATCGCCGCCGCCTCAATAAATCTCGGGGAAAAATATGGCTTACGTTTTTTGGCAAAACGGAGCTTCTGGTATAAAAGGGGGGACGAAACGATGCCTGATGCGCAAACAGCCTTTGGTGGCACGCCCAAACATGTAAGGCGTGCCACCTGGGTCCGTTTGACCCTCTTGACTCCCCTCGCATGATTCTTTTGCCCACTGTTCTTCTCCGAGTGAAAAACTGACCAGATATTTTTTTCCTTGATTTTTAGCAATCCAGAAAGTCCTGAAACAAATAAAATATGAAAAAGGAGGTTTTCTGCCTCCCGAGAATTAAATGCCAATGAAGGGGACTTTGTAGGAAAGTCCCGGAAATCGACAAAAAAATGCATAAATAATGATGTATGATAGCAAATAACAATGAAAACTAATCGTATAAGTAGCAATAATGACGATGCAAAATGCATGTATCAACACCCCCAAGCTTAAACCATTACTCATCCTCCATCAAATAAGCGAATAGATCATATCATTTATCAATGAGCTTAGGTTGATAAATGAAATACGATCAATGTATCATCAACTTATGCTTATTCAATTGTAAAGTATTATTTCTGAACCAACAACCATACAAATATGAACTTCATAATAGAAACTCTATCAATTACCTCTTACCGTTTGAACAAGATCAACAATCGCATGTTGGCCAATTGAACAATGTTTCATGTGTGTCTATAATTATAGATTACTTCTATGCTTGACCTTTTACCAGTTTGTTTTTCTTTTACTCCGCGTTTGCACTAAGATAAACTCTCATAGAGCAGCTAGTTACAAGAAGAGGAATTGTTAAATGACAAGAAGATCATGAAGTGATGTTTATCAAACACTTTGTTTTTTTCCTTTATATGATCAGTTAATATTTTTGCCCTTTAGTAACTAGTATAAACCTTATTCATGGATCTTTCAATCATGTCATATGCTTTACATCCACTTTTGTCTTTCACTTTCCATGGCTAACCGAATCATCGGGTGCCGACATTTTCATTCACAAACTTGTTGGAGCTTATGTACTAAAATATCAAATCTTGAAAAAGGCCAAGATCCAATCTATGAAGAAGGAAGCAACGAGAAAGAAATTGATCCACATAACCTTGTAGATCCCAAAGCACAAGATTATTTAACGCGGTCGATGTAGTTGTACTCCCCGCGATCCCATCCATGATCCAATCCTGTCAACTCTGCAACAAGCGGCGCCTCTGAGTAAAGCACACGTGCAACACACCATTGTATCCTCCTTCATGAGGGGGCTCATTGGCCATGGTGGGGTAGGATCCTGGCCCATGTGGGCCTGGTTCTCCACCCATTTAGCCCATGTGGTCCTTCCTGGATAGGTGGACCCCACCGTGGGACCCGTGAAACCTTCTAGAAGATTCCTGGTATGATACCAAAAAAAATCCTGAACTTTTCTAGAACCCTAAAATTCAACTTCCCTTAAACGAATCTTAATCTTCGTACCATTCTGAAGCTCCCCGTGATGTCCCCGATCCCATCCCAGAGTCCGAACAATATTCGGTCTCACCATTTATAATATCCCATAACTATCCAAGCAATGTTGAGCGTTAAGTTTGTGATACGGGTTCGAGAATCCGTGGACATGATCAAGACACCTATTCAATGAATAATCAATAGTGGGCCCTAGATGTACATAATCGTTCTCACATACTCAACGAAGATCTTTATCGGTTGAACTACGATGTCAATGATTCAAATAATCCCATCTTCCATTCTCTTCGTCTCGCAATCGTCGGTATCACCATACCTAGTTCAGTCTCATTTCTAGAAAGTACTATTTACTCGTACCGTAATACATCATTCACATGTGGATAATTCATTAGTCAAGTGCTTGCAAGCGTTATAGAATGTGCATTATCTGAGCTGGCCCTGAGTATATCTATCTGGTACACGGATGGACAAATCCCACTCTTGATACATACCACTCCACAAGTATTTTTTAGATACCCAAAGACACATTTATGATCACACACTTACAAAGTGACGGTTGATGATGCCCTCAAATTATTCTTTCGGTATTAAAGAGTAGCACAATCTCGTGGTCTAAGGATTGGTATATTTGACATTTGGAAAGCTACAACCATTAAACATTGGTACGATCGTATTGCTTTGCTTAGTTAGGTCTTGTCCATCATGTCATTCTGCTGATAACATGAATCTATTGTTAATTGACAACACATGTCTATGGTTAGAAAATCTTAACCATCATGAACCAATGGGCTAGTTTAGATTAATGTATGAGTCTGGCCTTTTGGAGGCCAAGCTACATGTAGCTCTTTATTTTCAAAGATACAAAATTCGTATTTTAAAGTTTGAAAAATATCTGAAGTAAAATTCTAGAGGTAGTAAATGATGTATGCTACAATGGTGAATCTCGATGCAAACTGATTTGTATTCTAGGCTACACGAAATAGATAAAAATTGAAAAAATTAGTAATCTTGAAATGTGTACTATTCACAATAAAATTTGTCAGATTTTTTCATTTTTGTGTAGCCTATAATATAAAGTAGTTTGTATTTTGATTTTACACCATTATACTACACATCATTGGATATCTCTAGATATTTAATTCAGAATTTTTTAAATTTTAAAATACAAATTTCGTGTGTTTGAAAAATAAAGAGCTACGTGTAGCTCAGCTGAAAGGACACGGATGTCGCCTAGAGGGGGGGTGAATAGGCGATTTAAAACTTTTACGAGATGGGCTTAACAAATGCGGAATAAAACTAGCGTTTATTTTGTCAAGCCCAAAGCCTATATACTATTGTTCACCTATGTGCACCAACAACTTATTCTAAGCAATACAAGCAAGTATGTGATAGCAAGATATATATAACTTCAAGCATGATGGCTATCACAAGGTAAAGTGCATAAGTAAAGAGCTCGGGTATAGAGATAACCGAGGCACGCGGGAGACGATGATTTATCCCGGAGTTCACACTCTTGCGAGTGCTAATCTCCGGTGGAGAGGTGCGGTTGCTTAGTGCTCCCGAACGCCACAAGAGGCTCACCTTGAGGTGTGGTTGCTCGATGCACACCAACGCCACAAAGGCCTCACCCCAAGATGCGGTACTCACACCACACACCGAACGCCACGAAGGCGCCTCACCTAAATCTCCGGTGACCCTCGCCACAAAGGCCTAGGTCACGGTTCCACTAAGGGATTTCCTTCGAGGCGGAAACCGGGCCTTACACAAAGATTGGGGCACACATCCACAACTTAATTGGAGGCTCCCAACAAACCGCCACAAAGGCCTAGAATCCGTCTAGGGTTCCAAGAACCCAAGAGTAACAACCTTCTTGCTTTCACCACCACGAATCACCGTGGAGAACTCAAACCGATGCACCAAATGCAATGGCAAGAACACCACAAAGATGCTCAAGTCCTTCTCTCTCAAATTCCAACAAAGCTACAAAAGCTATTGGGGGAATAAGAGAGGAAGAACAAATGAATTCACAAAGAACACCAAGATCAAGATCTAGAGAGTTCCACTCACAAAGAGATGGATTTGATTGGTAGAAATGTAGATCTAGATCTCCTCTCTCTTTTCCCTCAAGAATATGCAAGAATCATGGGAGGAATCAAGAACTGGGGCAAGCTTTGAAGTACAACAATGGAGGGAGAGAGAGAAAGTGAACCACCCAGCCCAAGGAGGAAGAAGGGGGTCTTATATACCCCCTCCCAACGAAATATGACCGTTTGGGACCTCCCAGGCCGGAAAATCCGCCCCCGGGCCGGATTATCCGCCCCCCGAAATCGCCCCCGGCTCGGGCCGGATATTTGGCCGGATATTGTCCCAGTTTTGGTCATTCGGGCCGGATTATCCGCCCCCCGAAAAACTGCGAAACACCAAAACTAAAACGGGCATAACTTTAGCATCCGGACTCCGATTTTGATGATCTTGGGCTTGTTTTGAATCTAGGAACAAGCTCTACAAGATCATGCAGGAAACCATCATAGTCCAACAAGGGAGGATAGAAACAAATGATGAAAGGTTTGACCTATCTAAAAAAGACATACCGGTAAAACCTCCAATCTCAAAAATGCAACAAGTTGCCCATGCAAAAACCATTCTCAATGAACTAGAGCTTGTCATGAGAATAATCACAAGCTCTAAAACATCACATGGATAAGATCCAAATAAAACCAAGAAAGATGATGAACCAAACTCGAAAACGCAACAAGTGATCTATGCGAAATCCGTTTTCGATGAACTAGAGCTTGTCATGAGAATAAGCACAAGCTCTAAAACATCACATGGATAAGGTCCAAATAACAACCAAGAAAGATGATGCAAGGATGCAAAGGTTTGAGCTCTCTCCGAACGATACGATCGAGTTACTCACTCGAGAGCCCTCTTGATAGTACGGCAACTAAACTATAAACCGGTCTCCAACTACACTATGAGACCGGTGAGAAACAAACCCTATCAAGAGCAAACCTTATACTTGCGCATTCCACTTGAGCTCGATGACGATGATCTTGACCTCAACAAGATGGAACGCCTTTCCTGCTTGTGCTTGCTTGACGAAGTCTTGTGGATTGCTCCCCCATAATCCACCATGGGAGAGCTTCTTCTTCGGCGCATCTTCACATAACCATGACCACCATGTGGATTGCTCCCCCATAATCCACCATGGGAGAGCTTCTTCTTCGACGCATCTTCACATATCCATGATCACCATATGGATGGAAAGACTCAAGCAAAGGATCTCTTCGAGATGGCTCATCTTGAACTTGCACTTTATTTCTTCATTCTTCATCATGTTGATGTCTTGAAGTAACTTGAGGGCTCACTTCATCTTCATCTTCAAGACATACTTGACACTTGATATCCTTCATCAATTTCTTCTTATTGCAACCTTGAAGCCAACATATGGTTCAAGAATTGCCTATGGACAACTCCTACAAATATAACTCAATGCAAACATTAGTCCATAGGGATTGTCATTAATTACCAAAACCACACATGGGGGCTCCATGCACTTTCAATCTCCCCCATTTTGGTAATTGATGACAATCTCTTTGAGAGGGTTTATATAAGGAATTGAAGTAACAAATAAGTTGAATATATAGAGCAAACTCCCCCATAATATATGCATGTGTGAATGATCTTGACTTTCATTGCATATATTGGCATTCAAAGCCTAGTGGAGTTTCCTCTAAATATTCAACTATGCAAAGCAACAAGATGCAATGCAACAAAGGCACATGCTTAAGCACAAAGCAAAGACATAACCAAATTCCCTTAAACCCTCCAAACTTCTCCCCCATTGGCACCAATTTCCGAAATGGGTGAAAAATTTAGAAGGCCAATATAGTGAGATTTCCTCCATAGCGTGTGCATTTCTCATAATTTGAGTGGAATCAAATGCACATATCCAATGATGAATATTCGGAAGGAATCACACTATAGATAGGATCAAAGATTGCAAAAAGATAGCAAAGTCAAGAAGCTTCAACAAATGAAGCAAGCAACCAAATGAACCACAAGGAAGATACCAAAAGAAAGATAGATATTATGATAAGATCAAGAAGATTGCTCTAAATAATATGAGGAAGCTCCCCAAGGTTTGTACACAAAACTAGACAATTTGCATTGGAGTATAAAGTGCACAAACATGGAATCATCACTCCCTTAATATCATTCAAAAACAAAAGATACCAAGTGAATCAAACTCTAATGATCACCACAAGATAGTGTTCTAAATCAAATGAGGAAGCTCCCCAAGGTACATGCATAAAATAAAATGTTGCATTTGAATACAATATGCATAACATGGAATCCTCACTCCCTCATTTAAAACACAAAAATTTGTGATAGATCATAGATAGAAAAGAAAGCTAAACACTTGCAACAAACAAATAGTTGAGCAACAAGTAAGAGGCACCATAATAAAAAGGCTCAACCAAGAGGATATGTGAAAGGCATGATAAAGCATATTATAAGACTATTACAAGGATGAGCAAAAAACATCATCATAGTCTTCAATGAATTATATTGCTTAGCATGACCAATCAACACGCAATAAATAAATAAGATATCAAAAGGAGATGTATAATCTCTTATGTGTACAAGTTTCTCTAAGTGGGAAATATCACAAAGATATTTATCCACAAAGAAACATGCACACACAAAATAGATACGCAAGAAAAATAGTATGATATCCAAGACGAAGTCATGCAATATACCAATAAGAATTTTTGCTTAATAGCATGGCCAAAGGCTCAATTTTATCTCATTGTACATTCATGAACTTCAACCACAAACAACTAAAATACATCACAAATATCAACAAGGGATAGAAGATAGTTGGGATGCATTTGAGAAAGGCAACAAGTATCACAAACGGGGATACCAAAAGAAGTAACTAAATTTGCACTTTCATCTATATTGCACATGTGAGATCCTTGAGGAATTGATATGCAATAAAATTGCTAGATAGGCATCGTTGGGATGGATGAATCATGAGCATGATTTAAAATACTTCCCAACAAATGCACTCATCTCAAATTACTCACATTCACAATAAAGAGGTTTCATTAAGACTTTTGCAAGAAGCACAACATTTGCAAATCAAGAGATTCATGCCAAGATGCAACCATAAGGTTGGATACAAGAAAAGTGTGCATGAGAAGATACTTGTTACCAAGATAGCATTGGTGTGGATGTAGTAGATATGTGTTCGTTGACCATCCTAGCTTGCCTCAAGTTACCATTGAGTCACCACTTCTTTCCATATTGTGAGACAAGCATCCAATGCATATCTATTGTACCTAACACAAAGGTAAGTACAAAATGGTCCCCAAACTAATTGGGTCCGAAGTAGTTAGACACACTACAACATATAGGACAAACTCCACAATTCTATGTGCATATAGATATGAAATTGAATTTCATGCACATCTTAGCCAAATTAGGATTTGATGGAGTTTACCCTATATATTGGATCAATGAAAGTGACACATGCCATAATATATACATATATTAAATATGCATGCACAATACTTTCAAGAACCAAAGGAAGATACAATTTGGACAAAACACAAAATAAATCAAGAGACAATGATTGCCCAAGTTATATCAAAGAATCAATATCATCACAAGATTGACTCCAAAGACTTATCTCATTATAAGAAGCTAATTAAGCCTAAGCACAAAGGAATGAGATAACCAACTCCCAAGAGAGCAAGGTTCCAACAAATAAACCAAACCCTCAACACTTTTTATGATGGCACAAAGTACCAAAAAGAAAATTTATGTCTCCCAAAACAAATTTTTTGATAAAGATCAAGAGAAGTTTATATAACAAATATAGGAGAGCTCCCCCAAGATTAGTGCATCATCTAGGATTTAGAATATGGATACAAAATGCACACAACTAGGATCATCACACTACCTATATCTACTAAAAAATGCTAAGAAAGTTTGAATAGAAAAATTAGATCCATAAGATGCAAGGAAGACACATGGGAGTCAAAGCACAACAAATTCATGGCAATAAATAAGGCAATTTAAACACAAGAGCCAATGTAGATATGATCAATAAATATCTACCTCATAATTGATTACCAATTGTCCTAGGACAAGAGGTATTAGGAAATATTTCCCGGTGGTAGTTTGTAAGTATACATAAGATCATATTTACAACGAACAAAGCATATGGTAAAAGATAAGAGTTAACCATCATGCAAAGATAGTTTCTTGATAGCTTCATTTAGTCATACCAACATGCAAGGCAATTAATAGTATTCATACCAACATGCGAAGCAATTAATAGTATTCATACCAACATGCAAAGCAATTAATAGTATGACTTGAAGCACATGGTTTTCCAAAAATGTATTGATGGACACGTTGTGAAAAACCATGCCAAGAAAAACTTTCACAAATAAGATCCACAAAGATATTAGCAATGAAGCCATTTAAGCAAATTGGAGCTTGTTTGAGCAAACATGCCACATAGGAGAGAGATAAATTACGGTATCAATTCTATGTGACACAACCTCAAATGTTCACATTTTCTAGGCTTGTAATATGCACAAAGCTTATTACTCCCCCATAATGTGATAAGGAATTTATTTTCACAAGAGGCAAGTAAGATCCAACTAGAGATATTAATGGACATTAGAATTTGAATTTCTTATGAAGATGACATACCACATAGAGACTAGATAATCTTGCAATATCAATTCTAAGTGATATTCCTCATGTACACACATTGTTAGGATCATGAAATTCCCAAAGAAATATCACTCCCCCAAAATGGGATAGTCCATTAATCGCTCATAAGAGCCATATAAGATACAACAAGATGCAAAGTGGCTCATACACAAACACAAATACATGGTGTGCAACCCAACATGCATAGACTTGATTTCTCAAGAAAATCAAATAGGAAACACAACATATACAAACACATGTTAGGAACAAAAACTAACACATGCAAAGGGGCGAGTAACTTTCAATATAAATGAGTTGAGCACATGTTACCGCAAGGCGGAACATTGGATATATGATAGAAGCAAGATAACCAAGACTTGGCTTGAGATAATATAAATGATGAAGATCCCTTAATTCTTCATGATGTAGCCAAGTCACCAATGCCCTCCAACAAGCACCTATTGATCAAGTTTTGGATTGTTGGTCCCCAACTAAGTTGGGTCCTAAGAGGTTAGTCACAATAGGCTTGGCAACCCAAATGGTTCTTTTCTTGACACCACTTTGAGCACCAACATATTTGGCAAACACATTGCCACCCTCATCCTTACGAAGAGAATAAACATCATCAATGGAGATAGAATTGGATGAGGTACCAATAGTGCAAAAAGAGGAGATGTGGCCCTTCTCACGGCATATGTAGCAAGTTCTTTTCCTCTCCTTCTTCTCACTAGATTTCTCCACAATGGGAGCATTGGCTTGATTCTTCTTGGGAAGTGGAATTTCTTCAACTTGAGGTTGAATATGAGTTTGAGCTTGAGGCCGCTTCCCTTTTTGCTTCTTCTTCAACGGGCAAGATCTAACATGGTGCCCTTCAATTTTGCACTTGAAGCAAACAATCTTGGCCTGGTCTTTGACTTGTACTTGGCCCTTCTTCTTCTTCTTCTTCTTCTTCTTGTTGTTGTTGTTGTTGGACTTGTTCTTGTTGTTGGATTTGAATCCAAGTCCACTCTTGTCATTGGGGGATTGTTGCACACTTAACATCGTGTCAAGTTTGCATTTCCCTTCATGACTCTTTACCAAGTCATTCTTCAAAGAAGTGACTTGAGCCTTGAGCTCTTTGATTTCCTCTACATGGTTAGTAACAACACAAGTACTAGAGGAAGTAGAACCTTCATTGTTAGAGCAAGAAGGCAAGGAAGATAATTCATCACAAGATTTAGCAATATTATGAGTGGATGAATTACTAGGACTAGCACATGGCAATATAACATTTTGAGTAGTAGTGCTAGTACCCACATGAGGCTCAAAAGGTGTTGCCTTAGATATGATAGCCTCATGAGCTAACTTTAGCCTATCATGAGAGGCTAGAAGATCCTCATGGGAGCTAGCAAGCTTTCCATGATTTTCTTCCAATTTCCCATAATTGCTAGTTAGCAAATCAAGTTGAGCCCTTAGCTCAACATTCTCCTTCAAGATAGATGCTTCACAAGAAGTAGAGTTAGTAGCACAAGCATCATCACAAGACATATCAAGAAGAGAGGGTAACATAGCATGCTCTTTTAAATATGAAGCTTGTAGTTGCTCATATGACTTGGTGAGGATAGAGTGTTCGCTCTCCAAGGCCTTGTGGGCCTTGTCTAGATCATCTAGATCCTTAACAAGTTTATCATGACCAATACCAACTTTGGACTTTTCATTTTTAAGCAATTTTAGTTTAGCTTTAGCATGGTCTCTTTCTTTAGTGAGTTTAGCAAATATTTCATTTTGAGACACCTCAAGGGTTTCAAGTTGCTCCTCTAGAGAGGCTACGGTATCTTGTTCTTCTTCAAGATCATTCTTTAAGGATGCTACATCATTGGCATACTCTCGTTCAAGAGCACCCTTTTTATCAATGGTGTTCTCATGCATCCAAATAAGTTTTTGGCTCTCAATAGCGGTAGTCAAGATTTCAAAGAAGTGAGAGCTAGCAATTTTATCTTTGTAAAGAACCTTGAATACACTCTCACCTTTATCGCGTAGAGAGACAACCCAATCCTCTTCTTCATATTCATCCTCATTCTTATCACCACGAGACATATTAGGTTCCATGGTAGGAGGTACCGTGGAGCCCTTGGCCATAAGGCATATATGAGGACCGTGAGATAAAGATGAGGAGTTACTTGAGGCTCCTTTAAAGATATTGTCTTGACCAATAGAATCTTTGGTTTCCTCTACATTGTTAGACACACAACAACTAGAGGAAATAGAATCATTTTTATCATGGCCACAAGACAATGCAAGCATATCATCATTAGATTTTTTCAAGCAACTTACACATGATATGCAAGGACTATCAACACAAGCATGTAAATCATTTCTAGTGCTAGATGTGTTTGAGTCCGTAGATGAAACATTGCAATGAGATAGAGATGAAGAATCATCAATAGAAAGCTCAATATCAACATTGCAATTTTCATCACCACTCACCATATCATTACCTTGTGTCTTGACACACTTTGGTGAAGTGGATGAAGATGAGAACTCATCACGGCCGGAAGTGGAAGCAATGCAATCATCCTTCATAATATTGGACACATCATATTTATCTTGAATTTTTGTCCATAACTCATGAGCGCTCCAAAAAGGCAAGTATGGAAAAAGACCTACATCTCGCAAAGCATTCATAAGAACATTAGAAGCTTGAGAATTGAGATATAAATTTTTCTCATCCTCTAAAGATAGATTTTGTGAATCCATAGGAGGAGAAAAACCTATATCTACAATTTTCTCCATATGAGGGTCAATGTCCCGAAAATGACTAAGCATGCAAATTTTCCAAACATCATAATTTGTGCCATCTAATATAAGAGTGTTATCGTGCACAAATCCTCTAGCCGACATCTTTACTCTCAAGGCGGTGAAGCCTAAGAATGAGAGACCTTGCTCTGATACCAATTGAAAGGACACGGATGTCGCCTAGAGGGGGGGGTGAATAGGCGATTTAAAACTTTTACGAGATGGGCTTAACAAATGCGGAATAAAACTAGCGTTTATTTTGTCAAGCCCAAAGCCTATATACTATTGTTCACCTATATGCACCAACAACTTATTCTAAGCAATACAAGCAAGTATGTGATAGCAAGATATATATAACTTCAAGCATGATGGCTATCACAAGGTAAAGTGCATAAGTAAAGAGCTCGGGTATAGAGATAACCGAGGCACGCGGGAGACGATGATTTATCCCGGAGTTCACACTCTTGCGAGTGCTAATCTCCGGTGGAGAGGTGCGGTTGCTTAGTGCTCCCGAACGCCACAAGAGGCTCACCTTGAGGTGTGGTTGCTCGATGCACACCAACGCCACAAAGGCCTCACCCCAAGATGCGGTACTCACACCACACACCGAACGCCACGAAGGCGCCTCACCTAAATCTCCGGTGACCCTCGCCACAAAGGCCTAGGTCACGGTTCCACTAAGGGATTTCCTTCGAGGCGGAAACCGGGCCTTACACAAAGATTGGGGCACACATCCACAACTTAATTGGAGGCTCCCAACAAACCGCCACAAAGGCCTAGAATCCGTCTAGGGTTCCAAGAACCCAAGAGTAACAACCTTCTTGCTTTCACCACCACGAATCACCGTGGAGAACTCAAACCGATGCACCAAATGCAATGGCAAGAACACCACAAAGATGCTCAAGTCCTTCTCTCTCAAATTCCAACAAAGCTACAAAAGCTATTGGGGGAATAAGAGAGGAAGAACAAATGAATTCACAAAGAACACCAAGATCAAGATCTAGAGAGTTCCACTCACAAAGAGATGGATTTGATTGGTAGAAATGTAGATCTAGATCTCCTCTCTCTTTTCCCTCAAGAATATGCAAGAATCATGGGAGGAATCAAGAACTGGGGCAAGCTTTGAAGTACAACAATGGAGGGAGAGAGAGAAAGTGAACCACCCAGCCCAAGGAGGAAGAAGGGGGTCTTATATACCCCCTCCCAACGAAATATGACCGTTTGGGACCTCCCAGGCCGGAAAATCCGCCCCCGGGCCGGATTATCCGCCCCCGAAATCGCCCCTGGCTCGGGCCGGATATTTGGCCGGATATTGTCCCGAGTTTTGGTCATTCGGGCCGGATTATCCGCCCCCCGAAAACTGCGAAACACCAAAACTAAAACGGGCATAACTTTAGCATCCGGACTCCGATTTTGATGATCTTGGGCTTGTTTTGAATCTAGGAACAAGCTCTACAAGATCATGCAGGAAACCATCATAGTCCAACAAGGGAGGATAGAAACAAATGATGAAAGGTTTGACCTATCTAAAAAGACATACCAGGTAAAACCTCCAATCTCAAAAATGCAACAAGTTGCCCATGCAAAAACCATTCTCAATGAACTAGAGCTTGTCATGAGAATAATCACAAGCTCTAAAACATCACATGGATAAGATCCAAATAAAACCAAGAAAGATGATGAACCAAACTCGAAAACGCAACAAGTGATCTATGCGAAATCCGTTTTCGATGAACTAGAGCTTGTCATGAGAATAAGCACAAGCTCTAAAACATCACATGGATAAGGTCCAAATAACAACCAAGAAAGATGATGCAAGGATGCAAAGGTTTGAGCTCTCTCCGAACGATACGATCGAGTTACTCACTCGAGAGCCCTCTTGATAGTACGGCAACTAAACTATAAACCGGTCTCCAACTACACTATGAGACCGGTGAGAAACAAACCCTATCAAGAGCAAACCTTATACTTGCGCATTCCACTTGAGCTCGATGACGATGATCTTGACCTCAACAAGATGGAACGCCTTTCCTGCTTGTGCTTGCTTGACGAAGTCTTGTGGATTGCTCCCCCATAATCCACCATGGGAGAGCTTCTTCTTCGGCGCATCTTCACATAACCATGACCACCATGTGGATTGCTCCCCCATAATCCACCATGGGAGAGCTTCTTCTTCGGCGCATCTTCACATATCCATGATCACCATATGGATGGAAAGACTCAAGCAAAGGATCTCTTCGAGATGGCTCATCTTGAACTTGCACTTTATTTCTTCATTCTTCATCATGTTGATGTCTTGAAGTAACTTGAGGGCTCACTTCATCTTCATCTTCAAGACATACTTGACACTTGATATCCTTCATCAATTTCTTCTTATTGCAACCTTGAAGCCAACATATGGTTCAAGAATTGCCTATGGACAACTCCTACAAATATAACTCAATGCAAACATTAGTCCATAGGGATTGTCATTAATTACCAAAACCACACATGGGGGCTCCATGCACTTTCATCAGCCTCCGTTTGAAGTTTTCCATTAAATTTTCCACTTAATACAATTCTACCATGGAGTGTAGATATTTATCATGAACAAGAAGATATGATGAAAACTATATTGCCATTGTTTCTAGGTCATATTTCCAATAAACGGCCCCACCTTGCCGTCATGCATGCATGGAAGAATGTCATTCCATGCGGGGAAGCGTGCCTCGTCGGCGTGCTTGCTCGGATATGCGAGCGGGGCGCTCGACGAGCGTCTCCGACGCTCGCCTCGCCGACACGGAATTGCGGTAGCTTGCCGCATTAATCCAGTCGCCAGAAGCAAATTTTGGTTGCATCATCGGCACCAGAGGTGGAGCGGGTGGAGGGGAGTGCGGTGGAAACGACGATTTAAAAATGGTGGCGAGCAAGGAGCTCAATTTGGCGGAGTGCGGCGATGGAGGAGGCGAGGCGAGGATGCAAGCTTACCCCATCCGAACCCTCGCATCCGCCTTAAATTGGGGCATTGGGGCGCAGGTTGGGTACCCCGCAAAGGAAATCGTGATGCTAGAGGTGCTCTAATAAAATTGTGAGACATGTGATGAAATGCATGAAAAATATGTTTCATTTTTTCGGAATCCTGCGCCCCTACATCAATTCCGTAACTTATTAGCGATGCATATTTCCAAACATATCGTAGTCAAGCCAACCGATCAATCGTAAAAGCCAAGTTTTAGATCCAGCGTTACACAAGAATGAATGGTGAGATAATGTGGATGGACACCCCGCCCCATGTGTGCCGGCTGCCAGCGTTACACAAAAAATATAAGTATTTTTTAGAAAGATAGCACGGAGGTATCGTAAGTTTACGTAAATACGGATATATATAGAAATGTTTATATATATCTAAGAAAATTGAGACATTTATTTTAAAACTAGAGGAGTAGTAATTAACTAGCACTTCGTTTATTGGTGGCATGCGTGCACTCGATCATCAACATGCGTGGAGTACATGTGCCATAGTATGAGCACTACGAGCGGGTCTGAGTTGTCACATGATTTAGCTCGAATTTTGTGGATTGGAAATTGAAAAGTTATTTATAGAAAATTCCACTATATATTGGTCTCAAGCCGTTATTGCCCGTGTCATCGTGATCTTGTGTGTCTGCTATAAAAAAGGTGTACCTGATCATGAAATATGTGCATACAAAATCATGGGCACGAACGTGATCCCCAATGCTCCAGTGATTTTAGGGATGCTTGCTGGATTGACAACACCAAGTTTCTTTACTTGGTACGTACACGTCTCGTGTTTAGTCCATGAGTAGTTCTTTTTGCAAATATTTCATGAACAGTTTTTTTGCAAATATTTTATGAACAGTTTTTTGTAGTCCATGATCATTTTTTCAAAATTTCACATTTTTATAAATACTCCCTCCGTCCATTAATATAGTGGAATTTGGATGTATCTATGCTTAAAAAATGTCTAGATACATTCGAATTTAGATAAAATTTTGACATCTAAAAATGGACAGAGGTAGTATGAATATTTCTAAATTTGAACCTTTTCGGATTTAACCATTTTTTAAATTCAAAATTTTTCAATTTTTTTAAATTTCTGAATTTTTAAATATGAACTTTTTAGTTGAACTTTTTAAAAAAATTAGGATTTTATAACTTTAAACATTTTTTAAGTACAAACATAAAAGGAAAAAAATAAGACGTGCCTGTTACCGGGCTGTATTGTGCGTGGCCCATGGTAGCGCTGCAGGCAGAGATCCAACTACGAAGGCCCATGTCCCAAATCGAACTGGGTACGCTATTCTTGGGCCGGCCTGCCCTCCATCCTGCCCTTACTTTCTCCTGGCCTCCACTGGTTCTCTCTACGAGCACAGCACGCAAACGTGGGGGAGACTAGAACCTAGAAAAAATCCCACCTTTCGATCTGCCTGGCGGCGCGGCGCGGAACAAGCTACCAGCACTCATGGCGGTGGAGGAGATCACGGAGGGCGTGCGGGGCCTCAAGGTGGAGGACGGCGAGGGCGCGGCCGCACCCGCCGCGCCGGCCGCCGGCGCCGCCGGGGAGGGCCCGAGGAGGGGCAACAACAACAGCAACCGCATCCAGGTGTCCAACACCAAGAAGCCCCTCTTCTTCTATGTCAACCTCGCCAAGGTACCCTACCGCGCCTCATCCTCCTTCTCCTCCCGCCAGCCGCCCCAACGTTCGGTACCCGGTACTCGGCGTGTGTTTCTGAAATCGGTTTTGTTTGATTTGTTGGTTGCAGAGGTATATGCAGCAGCACGGCGACGTCGAGCTCTCCGCGCTCGGGATGGGTGAGCTTTACCTCTCATTTGTCTCTGATTCTCTGCTAGTAAGAAATGTAAATATTTTGGCATCGCCCCTGTTCTCCCCATCGAAATGTTTACACTTCTCGTAGTAAGATGGCTGTCTTGTCTTCGCTAATTAATCAAGTAACTATCCGGTCACCAGAGAATGTGCTCGATCCAATTTAACGCACAGCTTACACGCTATTTAATCACTCGGGGCTTTCAGGATCGCCGGATCCCTAAATCTTTTCTTATGGCTTAATCCCTAACTTCTGTGGTACAGTGGTGCTGCAAGTTTCAGTAACAACGAGCTCTTAGCCAAAAGAAGAAAAACAAATCCCTGTGATATTTGGCTTCATGGTTCTATCTAGCGTTTCATTATGTGATATGGCAGTTTGCATAACTGAACTGTGTGTATTCTGTTGTGCAAAGTTAATCCGGTCATCTGCCAGGCGGTATATTGCATCACGCCCTCTGAGTAATGACATATAATTATATAACAGTGGGTGCATCCGCAATACTTTCGCATACCATGGGTCCTTTGAGTTGGATATAGAAAAACACAAGTATTGAGTCTGTAGGATTATCATTGCTTTTTGTTAAGTACTACCTCCGTCCCAAAATGTAAGATGTTTTGATATGCTATTATAGCCTACCAAATTGTCTTTATATTTTAGGACAGGGGTTGTCAAAGTGATTACATGTTTGAATTACTGGCTGCCATATGAACTAATGGCACATCCCCCATTTAGTTTTTTTGTTCTCTAGGTAGATATATATCTCTTCTGTTTAATTCGGCACTAACCAAGTTATCCTTACAGCCATTGCAACGGTTGTGACCGTGGCGGAGATTCTCAAAAACAACGGCCTTGCTGTTGAGAAGAGTAAGAACCTTGTTTACCTTTCCTTGTGCTGTAAATTATAATGTCTCGTGCTCGTATCTCAGTTAACATTGCTGCCATTACATTACTTTATACTCTAAATTCACTCTGTTATCTTTCACATGTGTAGAGATTAGGACATCCACTGTGGAAATAAACGATGAATCGAGAGGCCGTCCATTCCAAAAGGCCAAGGTCAGAGAAGAACGAATCTTGTTTTAGTGGCAATGTGACTCTTTTTTTTTTGTTCTAGTATGAAACTCAATCTCTCGATAAAGAAACTTATTTGATTATTGATTCACGCAGATTGAGATAGAGTTGGGGAAGAGCGACAAATTTGACGAGCTGATGGCATCCGCTGCGGAAGATGCCGAGGAAGGAGAGGAGGAGGCCTGAAAAGAAAAGAAAAAGCAGTAGCGGTCACCTATTGTTGATGTACTTTGTTATCCTTGTTGTTGTTTAAAACCAATGCATGAGAGATGTCATGTTTGTGCAACTCATGACTTCTCCATGGCAGTGTGTGAACTTGAGTGTGTGATGATAATCCTGTTTTGTGTCTTCGGCATCTTTTGCTTTTGTTTCTTTGAACTGCTGGCTTGTTTTTATTGCAGTATGTGTGCAAAACTCATTGGCTTTGGCTGGTTACAATCTGATCCCATTCTAGATTTGGGCTTTGGCTTTGCAGTATTACCTTTGTCGCTGGTCTTGTTATTCTCCAGTGAGAATATATGTGTTGATTGATGTGCCAGTGCAAAGGTAATAACAACCATGCTAGCCCAAATCACGATCTTCACCAACTTGGATATGGTTCTCTCGCGAAAATCACGAGTTGCAGAGATAAGAACCATGATTTGATACCCACTTAATGTATCTATCAAACCATGTCTTCATCTTCAAACTGTCATTTTTATAGAAATTTCGATTTGAAGTGTGGTGTTGAAGGGCAAAACCTTTACTCTTTGACTTGTTTCTTTGAATATAACATAATGTGCAAAACTCATTGGTTTTGGCTGGTGACAATCTGCTCCAATTACCTCTTTCTCTTCGATGTGTAGTCGCTGTTAGAAAATTTAAAAGTAAAAAACTTTTTTCGTATCAAAATTATCTGTTGCTTGGATGTGCCACGTTACTGGAGGCGCGCCTAGCGTTCAGGCGTGACGGAACAAATCACTGAACGCTGAACGGAACACCAGCTGCATCTCAAGAGCTGAAGTGGACAGACGAAGATGGCGACCATGACCGGGCGCTGCTACTCGCCCTCCGTCATGCGGCTCCAGCCACAGCTCAGCCCTCCGCCGCAGCTGAAACCCGCCGTGGGAAGAGGAAGAGGAGGACGGGGGCGGCAGAGCTTGCGGGTGGCCGCATCTGCGGCCAGTGGCGCGGCAGCGGAGCCCGTGAAGGCGGCCACCGACGCCGAGTTCTTCCAGCCCTCCGACACCAGGCCCATCATGCTCTTCGACGGTGCGCGCTAACTCCTTCTCTTCCCCCTGTCCATCGCAATTCGTAAGCACGCCGTGACCTCTGCAGTACTCGTGCTTTGCAGGCGTGTGCAACCTCTGCAACGGCGGCGTACGGTTCGTGCGGGAGCGCGACCCCGGCAGGAGCATCAGGTACATCCCTCTGCAAAGCGAGTCCGGGAGGAAGCTGCTGCGGAGGTCAGGGAGGTCTCCCGACGACATCTCCAGCGTCGTCCTAGTTGAGAAAGACAGGTAACTATAGCTGAATTGTCTTTTCAGCTTATCAGACATCAGTGATCATCGATCAACGTTACCCATGGATCAGGAATTCACTCTTGATGTGCAGGTCCTACATCAAGTCCGATGCAGTGCTGAGGATCATGGAGTACCTTAACCTGCCCTTCCCCCAGCTGGCTGCTTTCCTGAACATTGCCCCTCTGTAAGCTCCACTCTCCCTCTCCCACCACCAACCATCCACAAAGACGCACCATGGTCGACTGCAGTGGAATTTGTTCGTGTGGATTGATTCCTGTCACGATGGCAGGTTTCTGAGGGACTTCGCGTACGACAACGTGGCGAACAACCGGTACCTGGTGTTCGGCCGCTCAGAGTCAGAAGCATGCGAGATACTCTGAATTTCTGCCCCGACGCTTTGCATTACAGTAAGAACTTGTAGACATGAGAATATATATGACCATACAGTAAGAACTTGTAGACATGAGAATATGTATGAGATAGCACCAACCAAAAATAGAAGAATCCTTCTAATTTCGGCGGTACTCTACTCCTTACATGGCACTCATCTACGTACAGTAGCATTGCACCGCCCCTTTGTCTACCTCTCTAGACATATTATGGGTGTTCACAGCGGAGACTACTCTTTATCAAGCACCCAGGAACTGCACTTGTGGTTTCACCGTGCCCCCAATGGTTCCGTAGGCATTTAAAATAGTGGCTCGTGTTTGGGCGGTATGCCCAGAGCAGGTGAGGTTGACATTGTAGAGATAGATGCCGTGGCACTGCACGCTCTTGCTGCACAGAATCTGGATGGCTTCGGGGTTGGAGGATGTACCCTGGATGTTGATGAACTTGGCGTCAGATATGGCCACAGCGCCATCCTGCAAACACAACAAAGCGTATGCATATAATTTCAAATTATTGATTCATGTCATGCAGTGGTAAAGTTGTGATGAGTTCAGTAGATTTCACCTGTTGCGGACAATTTCCCTGGGGACAATAAAACTGGTCAATGTCAATAGGAAATTGGACATCAGTCATGTTGATGTTCTCGAAAAGGAACCCATTTGCTTTGCCACTGCCTCCCTGTATCATTAACATCATACTATATATTAGGGAAATATTGCTATATATATGCATATCATTTGCAGCTAGGTTATGTCATGTACATGCTAAACGCAACCATCAGTAAATATCTTTGAATACATATGTAGGCGCACTTATGCACAAGGCATGTAGATGCCGCTTTAGTGTTACCTGCCACGATTTGATCCTCACACCAGTCATAGTTTTGGAGAAGCTGCAGTTGGATACTGTAATCCTTTCCACAAGTGCTGTTGTACCATCAGCTCCAAGGCTTCCCACGCTACATAATAAGATCGGAAAGCTTCTTAGCTCAATGTCTGTTACTGCTAGGGAAGAAGTTCATCAGTATTTGGTTAGCACGGGCCGCATGGTCGTATATTTTTACCTGATGCCATGACCAGGCCCACACGTGCTGTTAGAGACAATAACATCGCTGGTGCCAGATAGGATCGACACGCAATCATCTCCTGCATTTGTGCAATATCAGTAGTTTTCCAAAACAACACATTTGAGGACAGAGTGCAGCATATTCATGTATGGATTTTAAGGGCTGCTGAAAGGACTGTACCGGTTTGGAAAGAGCAATTCGAGATATAAACGTGGTCGGAGAAGGCCATGTTGATCCCGTCCGTGTTAGGGCTGTCTCCTGGCGCCCTGACGGAGACATTGTTCACCTGCACCTGGCTGCACCGGAACAAGGTCATGTGCTTGTCGGGACTGTCCTTCAGGTGTATGTTCTTCACGGATAGGCTGTTGCAGCTTGCGAATGCCAGCAGCTGATTTCACAAACACAAGACTGAGTTTCCAGGTACATAAACATGCTGTCTACCTGACCAGTTAGAGGCTGAAACTGAAAGAGATGTTTATGGTGTGCACTTACAATTGGCCGGACATGGCATTTCTGTCAAAAAAATGAGAGGAGACTATCAGTTTGTTGCAAAATGAATAGAGAAAGAGAAGCAAGTGAAAAATATCTGCCGAGGAGCCTACCTTTTGGTTGAAGCAAGTCCACCAGATGTCACCGTTGCCGTCCATCTGGCCGCTTCCATTCACCGTCAGGTTGTTGATCCTGTAGAAGGTAAGGAGGTTCGCTGCTGCCGTCGTCCAGATGGAGTTTGGCGCCACGATTTCCCCGTCCAGCTGCAGAGAAACTTATTCAGTTATCTCTTGCTTATTACAGACGGATGGATGACGCACAAGCTCAGCCTGATCGTCCACAATTGTTACCTCCACGGTGACAGGCGACTTGCAGGGTCCATTCAACCTGATCTGGCTTAACAAGAACGTCCTTCCTCCAGGGACGACCATGGTCGGCGAGCTGCTGTCACCGCAAGTTGCGTTCCATGTCGCCGCGAATGCCTTTGGACACAGAGAAGATGCGCCAATAAGCAAACAAAAAATCTGATCAGCAATGCGATGGCGAAGCCAGATTCCTAGAATACGATCAGGTTTGCGCTGGTGTTACCTTTGCGTCATCTGTGCTGCCATCCCCAGCGGCATGGAAGTCCATGACGCTGTATCTTTTTCCTTGCTGCGCTGCAGATTGAACGGCCGCCAACACGAGCAGCAGCACCACCACCAAGAAGAAGGTACGCTGCGCTGGGATCCTCTGCCGTTTTCGAGATATCCGTCAGGTAAATCAACATATACTAGTATAGAGAATCTGCATGTGCTTTTGATCGAGCTGATGATCAATGCTGAACTGAATCGACACATACCATGGTTTACAGTACAGATACGATTGGTAGACACACGCTCTAGGGTTGCAATGCGTGATCACACACGTAGCAATGAGAGATCTCGAGCCTCTCTCCTGTCTTCCTAAAGCTCTGACACCTAGTAATTTATAAGCTAGGCTTTGGAACCTCCTGGTTCAGATTATAGAATTTATTTATTTACACGAGGCTCGATCAGGGCAGGGGATCGCGGTGGTGTTCCTTCCTTCTATGTTTGAACCAGGAGATTAGCTGTGATCGAGCGTATCCGCCACATCCATGCCAAGAATGTTTTTTTCTAGATGAACAGGGAGGGCTCACCAGCTCCATTTTCATTGAAAATGGAACATAAACCCATGCCAAGAATGTCACTCGGTTATTTCGCCAGGCGAGCCTCCTGCTGGGCTGTTTTTGCTCCTTTACATTTTCGGAATGGAGTCGTGCTCGGTTTGGAAACGAGTTAAAGTTGGAGATATACTAGCTGTAATACGTTCTTGGGACGGACAGTAATATTCAATTCAAGATATGCTTCTTATATCTTTGCAAGGGCGAGATTTTCGTCTTGTTTCAAATTGATACTCCAGTTGATTTGTCGGTGGTGCAGGATTTTAAATGTGGTTGCTCGGGTCGAGCCGAGTGCAATGCATGCACGTCCGTCACGGGGCCGTCCGATCGTCGAATGGACGGTTTGGATGGAGGGGCCTTGGCAGCCTAGATCTTCAAGAATCCCAAAACTGATGTGATTCCTGTCGTCGATCACCTAATATCTCGGGCAACTTCCTTCAAATCTTACAGTGAATCTGATGAGATTTTCTTATTTACAAGGTAGGTGAGGCTGGGGGTAAATGTACAAGGTACTATGTGTCATGCGTGACGACTTGCACCACAGCTGATGTGTACATCACAAATACATGGTCTTTTATACCCTTCACTCGAAAGATAAAAGGACATGGTCTTGTATATTTGGGAAAACCGACTCGCCCCCGGGCGAGTCAGGGGCGAAACCCTAACCCCTCCCCTTCAGCCCGAACCCCCTCCGCCCCCTCCTCCGCCACCGGTGGCGGGAGCCGCAGGGCAAAACCCGCACGCTGTTGCCGGCTGTGGGCATCTCCATCTCGCGTCCGTCTATCGGGCCCGTCTATCGGGAAACACGGGTGGACCCGATGGCGGCGACGGGAGCCCCTCGGCTATCCGGAGACAGCGTTGGGGCAGATGACGATGGCGTTGGGGAAGATGGCGACCCTCGGCTATCCGGAGACGGCACTGGGGAAGATGGCGACGGCGCTGGGGAAGATGGCGACAGCGCTGGGATGACGATGATGGTGCTGGGCGACCGGAGTTGGCGCCGTGGTGGTGCGGGTCTACCGGCCCAGATCTGGGCCCTTCGGGCTCGATTTGGGGTGGCCGGGCCCTAGCCATTCTGACCACCTGCGCCTGGGTGCGGCCACCCACCTCTTCCTCGCCCGTCCTCCTCGGCTCTGAACGCAGGGGTGTTGTTGCTCTGGACGGGTTGAGCTGAGCCCAATGCCATCTTGGCATGGCGCCTCGGAGTCCGTGTGGTGTTGGCGGCTATGTGGGCGATGCTGGGTGGCCGGCGATCATTCTCTAAGGTTGTGGTGACCCGGCATACCACTGCATGGTGTAGTATGCAAGTCTGATATAACACCAATGAAACACCGTTCCACTAGTATTATATCGCTCAGAGTGGTACAACAGAAACATATGCGGGTCCAAGGCATGTCTATAGAATTACAACACTGACTCTTTACAAAAGATCCACACAGCCTCCTACTTTACAATGAGGTAAAACTGCAACTAAACTCCAGAAGATTGACTCGTAGTCTAAGCCTATCACGAACTCTATTTGTAGAGTATTTAACTAACTACAGAGGCTATGAATAGATTCTAGCTAAGTAGGAGCTAGGTTTAGGAAGCTAGTTCCTTTCTATTGCTAATCTAGGTTTCTCCTTGTTGGATGTGTTATCTGACTCCTCTGACAGGGTCCTGTTCCCTTGAAGTAGTTGTAGACTCCTCGGCCTTCGAGTTGCACTGTAGATCCTCCTTCGATGCTTCCATATCTAAGCGGGGATTTAAGAGTGGGATGAGTACGAGCGTACTCAACAAGTTCATTATAGGAAAGAGGTGTTTAATGCACTAGCTACGGTATTAGACCAGAAAGTCTAATACCAATGCAGGTTTTCATAACCATTTCTTCAAGAGGTTGCTTTTATTCAGAAGAACTATGTCCGTCAGCCTTCACCGGTTTACTAGAACTTCATGGAGTTCCTTTTCGGCCGCGTTCGTAGTTCCATATCCCGGAACAGGGAGTGACAGGTCACGGTTCTTTACACTCGCAGAGGTGTGTTGCTTTACCCATAAGAGATCTTAACCTTGGTGCCAACCGAGCTTAAGTTCTCGTCCACACTTCCTTTGGTGTGAGGCCCGGTATAAGGTCTAGCCAATCATGTTCCTCCGCTACCTCGAACACCCACCCTTTGTTGCATGCCCCGACCCTGGGTCCTCGCCGGTCCCATTATTCCCATAGTTTTCGGGGTGGACCCCGACCACGACGACGATCCGGGATCGAACCAAACTCCTTCGCCGGTAGCTGCAACCCATCATAGACCGCAATACCGTGGGGACTTAAGGCTTCCCCACCCTACCGCTTGTTCTTCGAGCGACAAGTGTCTACGGACTATGCCGTGGGGACTTAAGGCTTCCCCAGCCTACCGCTTGCCCTGACAGATACAAGTGTCTACGGTAAAGCGCATCCGTTGATGAACGAGAGGTGGAAACACTTTTGACTACTCCGTCCCACTCCGGATCTTATGGTTTACACGGGTATTACGGCACAAGAATCACTGGACGACATTTGTTGTTAATCCTAGATGGATATAAGCCCGTGCAATGGAACCTCCACCATATCAACACAATCCATGGTTCCATTGCCCACCACATAGTCATATTCATAGTTATGAAAGTAGTGGTTTTGATTTTTATGCAATAGTGATAACCATAATACTTTTGCAAGTAATTTGATAGAAATACTCAAATGACATGAGCAAGCGATGAACTTGCCTTTCTTGACTGCAAGATTATGCAGGCAAGGTCTTCGATACGCAATAACTCCAGATTCTGAAATAGCATCATCGTCCGGTAAGGACGATGTTTAAAAGATTGCCAAGGATGCAATAATGCATAAGTATGAGATGCAATCGCTCTAAGCGTGACCTAACCCCGATGATTTAGGATTAGTGAGTGGTAATGATTAGTTCAGGGTGTGTTGCACTTTTAGAGTGATTCACAAACAAGGTTCTTTTAAGGTTTGATTATTTGGCATCATGTACAAGTTATATAATAAAGCATAGTAATCAATTAAGCACACACAAGAAATAATAGTTGGTATAATGTTAATATGTAAAGAACAGTTGTCAGTTTTAATACTATATGGCATGGTTAATGATTGCTTGTTATATTCTTTAAAAGAATAACTTTTGAAGAACATATTTGTTAATAAAGAACAAGTATGATAATTAGGTTGGTGGGGTTCTATGGTTGACTATGGTTTCTACTAGTTTCTGGAGTAAGTATTAGATGGATCCTGAGAATGTTGGATTTATTAGCAACAAGGCTTGAATAGTTTTACTTAAGCATAAACAACTTAAGCAATTAGTTATTCATGGTTGCTATCATGGTGGGTTCATCTTGCTGGTGATAACTGACTGGGGTTTATGGTTCCTATTAAGCAGGGTTGATGATGATCCTTTATTTACTTCAAAAGAATAACTTTTGAAGAACATACTTCTTAGATAATAAGAAGTATAACTATTAGGGTTGAGGTTGTCTAGGTTTTGTTATTGGATTCATTAAGTAAGGAATGGTGGTTTCCTAAATAGGATGTTTAATAATTATCTCACACTAATAGGGTTTAGTGTGTATGGGATGTGATGTCAATATTAGCATGGTTGCTATTGGAGTTCATCACAATGGTGTGATGCTAAATAGGGATAAATAAGGATGATGGTTTTGGTAATAGGATCTAGGGTTTACACTTGGTTGATCTTAATTGATCACCTTGGTTTAATGGTATGCATACTTGGAATACTAATTTGCTAGTGATAGGGTTCTACATTTTATGTGGACATAGATATGTCTTTAATTGCTAATTATGGCTCTATGGTAATGGAGTAACATGATCACATGTTCTAACCTAGGGTTTAGGTTAGAATTAAATTAAGGTTCACATGTAATAATGGAACTAGGGTGTGATGCATAATTGAATTAGGGTTTTAGGGTTCCACATAAAATTATGAGGTTATCACTTGGTTTAAAATGGAACTAGGGTTTCCTAATTACCCTGCAATTATTGGATTAATAACTTCATTAATAAAGTTGAAGTTATTAATAACTTAGAAATAAAAATAATATTTAATTGGTATTTTATTATTTTTAATTAATTAATAATAAAGGTAATTATTAATTTGGGTTTAAAATCCTCCTAATAAGGATTTAATAAATTAATAGTGAAGGAAAATCAATTTTATTGCTTTCCTTATTTACTTTACTGGTTTTTATTTATTTTATACCTTTTTCCTAATTATTGAATTTTAATTGAATTTAGAATTAAAATTAAAGGCTTAAACAATAAGTATTAAATAATTGAATTTTTTTATTAAAAATAAAAATTTCATTTTATATTTTTATTGGATAGAGTTTTCTTTTCTAAGAATTTTAATATCTCATTTATATTTTTTTGACTTAAAATGAATTTGCTACATTTTTATAAAGTTTCAGTAATTATTGAATTGAAATTAAAATAAAGAAAACGGTTTAAGTACCATGGCAGGACCTAGCACTAGACACTGACCCGTGGGACCAGTGCCATGTAGGCTGCCACGCAAGCTGTGCCTGGTCAAAGTTGACCGGCGTGTTGACCCTACCGGCGTTTAAACGCCGGCGAGGCAGGGTGTGGCGGCGCCGTCGATTTTTGGCTCCCCTGGACGCGCGGCTAACACTAATCGACTCCCCTCGACGTGGTGAGTACGATGGTGGTGATGGTTTTTCCCAATGGTCACCGGAGCATCACCGGAGTTCACCACCTGCGGCGGCGGGCTCCGGCCATCGATGGATTATGGCTACAGGGGCCTAACGGATGCGAAATGAAGCTCTAACCCATCACAGGCTCACCAGGAATGCGACGGTATGGTCGGCGAAGCTCGTGGGAGTCTGGCTTGCCGGAATTTGGTGTTGCCGGTGTCGGAGAAGACGATGGCGTCGGCGTCGATCTCGGGCACCTCAGCTCAATTCCGTCCGTGGGCTGAGCTTGTCGAGGACGGTCGTCACGCTGGTGGGTGATACGTCTCCGACGTTGACATGGGCATACCCTTCGGGTACCCATTATTAGTATACCTAGCTCGGCCCAATATGGAGGAGACCTAATATGGAGAAGGCCCAACAAGGCAACCCGAAGAAGTAGTCGACTAGGACTCTTGTAAAACCCTAGGCTGGTTGCATATATAAAGCTAGCCAGGGCACCCGAAAAGAGGAGGATAGATAGACAGAATATAGACAACACATCTCCGCCTACGGCGGCACCCTGTAAACATACATATGATCATATAGTAGATTGCTAGCAGCACGTAGGGATCCTCCACCGAGGGGACCCGAAGCTGGGTACGTCGTGTGCCTAATCTCGTCCCCGGAATCTCCATCGTCGCTCTCCCGAAACCCTAGTCTACAATACGTAGGCATTGCCGAGGTATTCCCTCGTCAATTGGCGCCGTCTGTGGGAATTGCGACGACTGGATTTTGTCATCCGGGCGAGATCCGTCGAGTTCATCATCAATATCGTCATCAAAACTGGAGACGAGAAGAAGAAGAAGAAGATCGATTGGCGGAAGCAAATACGCCGCATCTTAACTCTGGCCATCAACAACAACATATCATCACGCGCGGATTTATCTTCAGAGTGGACTTGCATGGCGAACTTCAGGCGTCGCAACTGATGGAAGGCTCAGAGCAGATCCAAACGAAAAGTAATTGGGATGGCCTGAAAAGGTAACCGTATCGGGTACCATCAGCACCACGTAACTCTGTCCCGTGATTGGAATTTCTGACTACTCAATCTCTTTCTTTTATTATTATTCTATTCATACTTGGTACTAATCCCACGCAAGTATACACCTATTTTTTATGCATGTTTGACTGAAACAATGGTGATTCTAAGAAGAGATTGGACAAGCATTGCAAACACGCTACCTAGTTACTCGTGGGATATGTTCAGAGATCCCACGGGCATTAAAGCAAGTGTCTGCGTGATTTCGACTGCTTAGATGACAACGACGAAGTCTGGGCATATTTTCGGAGGCCTCTCATGTCTCTCAACGGTCATTGGAGTTGGCACAATTCAGAATTTTTCCGGGTAGATTTTCAAGTTCAGCGCGTTCAACCATGGGAAATTTTTTCGGGTCAAGATTTTGAACCACTGATCGAACCATCTTCATCATTGGATCCGATAACTCTCGCGAGATTGGACCAAGAAGACAACCAGCAAAACCGAAAGATCGAAGACAGATCATCCAAGGCGTGGCTATGACCACTTGTACATGACCAACCTAACACAGCGTCCGATCCCGAGGAGAAGAGGACCGTTCTGGTTTGATCGATTATTGAAACCAATAAGCTGGCTGGCAGCCGGATCAAGTACGCCCCAAGTAAAAAAAAAAAAAAAAGAAAAAAAGAGAAGGGAAGAAACATCCAAGTGCTTCACGGGAAGAGAAAAGGAAAAAGAAAAAAAAACCGACAACAACTTCAACTAAGGGTAACTCCGTCGCATTCAAGTCTGGAGAAATCTACGCCATTGGCTTCGGAGGAGCCGACATCGCCATCGACTATGAACAATGTCAGACCGATAACATCCATGCACGATCCGATACGACATCGACTCTTCAGGTGCTTTCTATCTGGTTATTTTAAAGCTATTTTTCATGTATTTCGAACAAATATACGTGCACTTCTTTTGGGTATATCTACTTTTCTACAAACAGATTACTACACTCCAGTCTTCATCGCGGATTCGCCACGCCGATCCACTTCGCCACGCTCGGGGGCTTACCCGTTGAGGATCCGCTTTATGGACTGCATCTTCCATATCGACTGTGTCCGCCGTATTAACCACGTCCACCAGATCGATTGCGTTCACTTCGTCGACCGGCGTCCGTCGCACGGCCTGCTTTCATGTCGACTCCACTGCAACCGATATAAAGCTAAGTGTTTTTCTTCAAATAGTCAATTATTTCGCCACACCCGAATACTCGAGGGCTGCATCATTACAGCAAATTCATCTAACACTGAGAGTTGTACCATTACTTTCGTTACCGCAAATATACTCGGTTACTTGGCGAATTTCTTTTCTTCGGCTTAGTGGAATTATCTTCTCCGGAATATATCATTCTTCGGCTCAATGAAATATATCATTCTTCGGCTCAGTGGATATATCTTCTTTGGCTCTGGATACATCTTCCTCGGCTCATTGGATTTATTTTTCTTCGGCTTAGCGAATTTATCTTCGGCTCAATGGATTTATATTCTTCGACTTACTGGATTTGTCTTATTCGGATTCCTCTTATAAAATTACCATTGGTTTCTTCTAATATAATATTACCCGATGCGTTTCCGGGTCAATGGATTCATCTTCTATGGATATTACTGGAACTATTTTCTTCGGCTCAATGGATTCATCCTCTATGATATCAGCGGATTCATCTTCTATGGTTATTATTGGATTTTTAGGGTCAACGGATTCATCCTCTATGATATCGGCGGATTCATCTTCAATATATGATTCATATTTGATGGTGTACTTCATCTCGGATTCATCTTCAGTATTTCATCCTTAATGGCTTTCTTTCGGCGACACGGATAATACTCGGGGGCTCGACAACGACTTCGCCTCGGGTCGCAACTGTGACATAGCATCTATTGAACAATCATGATATCAACTCAGTAGCGCTTGGGGGCTCGGCTATTTCTCCATCAATAATTTGGTGACATCTACTTTCATTATTTTATGGTTTCTACTTCGGCTCGACTTTTTCGCTGCACTCGAAGACCTCATCGCGCATCGACTTCGTCGTGTCAAAAAAAGCTAAGTGTTCTTTTATTTTTCACAAAGTTGATTATCGTTTACTTTTGCCGCACCCGACGCTCGGGGGCTGCGCGGCATATATTCACTTTACATATCATCGAATCTGAGCATCTGACACCACATGCGAAAAAGAGAGTCAAGGGAAAGATAGAAAAAGTTTGTTTATTTGTGTAGGAGAAAGAAAGATTCAAAGTATATAAGAGAGAAACCGACGAAATTGTCTACAGGGAGAACTCGATGAAATTGTCTTCAAGAAAGAACAGGACCCGAAGAATTATCTTTAGGGATGGTCCCGAAGAATTATCGTCAAGAAGGACCCGAAGAATTATACTCAAGGAGGTGCCGAAGAATTATACTCAAGGAGGTGCCGAAGAATTATACTTAAGGAGGTGCCGAAGAATTATACTCAAGGAGGTGCCGAAGAATTATCCTCAAATAGGACCCGAAGAAATTTTCCTGAAGGAGGAACCCGAAGAATTGTCCTCAAATAGGACCCGAAGAAATTTTCCTGAAGGAGGAACCCGAAGAAATTTTCCTGAAGGAGGAACCCGAAGAATTGTCCTCAAATAGGACCCGAAGAAATTTTCCTGAAGGAGGAACCCGAAGAATTGTCCTCAAGGAGGACCCGAAGAAATTTTTCTGAGGGAGGAACTCGACGAAATTATCATCAAGGAGAAACTAAAAAAAAAAAAGAGGAGTAGAAAAAAAAGGGAGGAAAAAAAAAAGAGGATGGACAAATCTTCGGGTCCATTGACTCGTCATTTGTTCTGAGCAAGAGCATCGGCGATGTGCCTGACGACAATATAGAAGAACCAATATATTCGGCTGTCTCATCAAGCCCGAGAGAAAAATATAGAAGAACCCGCAAAATGGGTCATTGCATCAGCCGAACAAGGCACTCAACAATATATTCTCAGAACGCCAAAGTTGCGATCAATTTCTGAATGCCGCAAAATTTGCGAAGGTAAGACCCCAGATCCATTCTGCTGGGCGTGGCATCGCCGAAGACTGCGCTCTGCTACTTTTATCCGTATCAACAGATACGAAGAAAAATCCTAACGGACGCGTTAGGTACCCGATAAATATGACTGGGACTCGACGGAATGGTAAGACCTTAAGCGGCACATGTCGAGTTAACACCAGTATCCCGAGATCATGTCCAGGGACGTGATCTTGAAGTAGGTTTTTGCGGATTGCCACTAGAGCAGTTAACTAGTACCTGATCCGTCAGATGAACTAGCCCCAATTACCATTATCCCTGTACAATATAGATATGGATGTCAAATAAAAATAGCAATGGCCTGGAGTCGATAAAAAGAGGGGCTGCGCAAACTTGTTTATCGAGTAGTACAACTTGAGCCTATGCCTAGGTGCAAGCACCTGCTCATAGGCTCGGGGGCTACTCTTATCGAGAGTATTGTTCATCCTCCCGATAAGATACAAGAAAGAGGAAAAATTGTGGTGTCGATTAAAAGCAAGTTGAGCCTACACCCAAGTGCAAACACTTGGCTGTAGCCTCGGGGGCTACTCCCATCGGGAGCGCTGGTCGCGCACCCGATAGAAAATAACTTCGACAGCATCTATGACAATCAAGGTTTGCAGACTCAACTCGATTCTACGACTCGAGTGGAGCCTACTCCCATCGGGAGCACATGGATTTCATCGAGTCCTCCAGAAATATAGTTAAGTTCTTCATCGAGTAGTACAACTTGAGTCTATGCCCAAGTGCAAGCACTTGCCCATAGACTCGGGGCTACTCCCATCGGGAGCGCTGCCGCGCACCCGATAATTTCAAGAATCGTCGACATCATCTACGCTACACATGATCTACGACATGGACCTCGCCTTGTATTTTCTTCGACTCCGGAGATGGTTATGCTTGGAGTTTCTACGCAAGTCTTCGACTTCCCTATAAACTCGGGGGCTACCGACATGGGCATACCCTTCGGGTACCCATTATTAGTATACCTAGCTCGGCCCAATATGGAGGAGACCTAATATGGAGAAGGCCCAACAAGGCAACCCGAAGAAGTAGTCGACTAGGACTCTTGTAAAACCCTAGGCTGGTTGCATATATAAAGCTAGCCGGGGCACCCGAAAAGAGGAGGATAGATAGACAGAATATAGACAACACATCTCCGCCTACGGCGGCACCCTGTAAACATACATATGATCATATAGTAGATTGCTAGCAGCACGTAGGGATCCTCCACCGAGGGGACCCGAAGCTGGGTACGTCGTGTGCCTAATCTCGTCCCCGGAATCTCCATCGTCGCTCTCCCGAAACCCTAGTCTACAATACGTAGGCATTGCCGAGGTATTCCCTCGTCAGACGTATCGATAATTTCTTATGTTCCATGCCACATTATTGATGATATCTACATGTTTTATGCACACTTTATGTCATATTCGTGCATTTTCTGGAACTAACCTATTGACGAGATGCCGAAGGGCCAGTTCTCGTTTTCTCGTTGTTTTTGGTTCCGAAATCCTAGTAAGGAAATATTCTCGGAATCGGACGAAATCAAGACCCAGCATCCTATTTTTCCACGAAGCTTCCGGAACACCCGGGAAGGACCGGAGGGGGGCCACGGAGCCCACTGGACCATAGGCCGGCGCGGCTCGGGTGTGGCCCGCGCCACCCTATGGTGTCGCCGCCTCGTTGACCCTCTCGACGCCGCCTCTTCGCCTATAAGAAGCCCCTGGACCTAAAACCTCGATACGAAAAAGCCACTCGTACGAGAAACCTTCCGCGAGCCGCCGCCATCGCGAAGCCAAGATCCGGGGACAGGAGTCTCCGTTCGGCACGCCGCCGGGCGGGGAAGTGCCCCGGAAGGCTCCTCCATCGACACCACCGCCATCTCCATCAACGCTGCTTGTCTCCCATGAGGAGGGAGTAGTTCTCCATCGAGGCTCGGGGCTGTACCGGTAGCTATGTGGTTCATCTCTCCCCTATGTACTTCAATACAATAATCTCATGAGCTGCCTTACATGATTGAGATTCATATGATGATGCTTGTAATCTAGATGTCGTTATGCTAGTCAAGTGAGTTTTACTTATGTGATCTCCGGAGACTCCTTGTCCCACGTGTGTAAAGGTGACAGTGTGTGCATCGTATGGGTCTCTTAGGCTATATTTCACAGAATACTTATTCACTGTTGAATGGCGTAGTGAAGTGCTTATTTATATCTCTTTATGATTGCAATGTGTTTTGTATCACAATTTATCTATGTGCTACTCTAGTGATGTTATTAAAGTAGTTTTATTCCTCCTGCACGGTGTAATGGTGACAGTGTGTGCATCCGTGTTAGTACTTGGCGTAGGCTATGATTGTGATCTCTTGTAGATTATGAAGTTAACTATTGCTATGATGGTATTGATGTGATCTATTCCTCCTACATAGTGTGAAGGTGACGAGTGTGCATGCTTGTGTTAGTACTTGGTTTAGTCGTGTTGATCTTTCATGCACTCTAAGGTTATTTAAATATGAACATTGAATTGTGGAGCTTGTTAACTCCGGCATTGAGGGTTCGTGTAATCCTACGCAATGTGTTAATCATCCAACAAGAGTGTAGAGTATGCATTTATCTATTCTGTTATGTGATCAAAGTTGAGAGTGTCCACTAGTGAAAGTCTATTCCCTAGGCCTTGTTCCTAAACACTGCTATCGCTGCTTGTTTACTGTTTTACTGGCGTTACTACTGCTACCATATTACCACCATCAACTACACGCCGGCAAGCTATTTTTCGGCGCCGTTACTACTGCTCATATTCATTCATACCACCTGTATTTCACTATCTCTTCGCCGAACTAGTGCACCTATTAGGTGTGTTGGGGACACAAGAGACTTCTTGCTTTGTGGTTGCGAGGGTTGCATGAGAGGGATATCTTTGACCTCTTCCTCCCCGAGTTCGATAAACCTTGGGTGATCCACTTAAGGGAAAGTTGCTCGCTGTTCTACAAACCTCTGCTCTTGGAGGCCCAACACTGTCTACAAGAATAGAAGCTCCCGTAGACATCAAGCACTTTTCTGGCGCCGTTGCCGGGGAGGAAAGGTAAAAGGTACTCACACTCCGGATCTCGGCTACTAAGCTATTTTCGTCGTTGTAAGTACTCGAAGCTATTTCCTTTAGATCCTGCAATTGCATCTTTTTGTTTCTTGTTTACACTAGTTTGGCATAATGAACAGCAATGAGCTTCTTATTCTATTTCCTGATTTAAGACATGGATGGTTTGATGCGAAAATTAAAAAAACCCATGGAACATATTAGCATGAATGCTTTGAATACCATTGTTGCTAATGATATGGAAAATTCTAAGCTTGGGGAAGCTGGCTTTGATGAGCATGATATTTTTAGTCCCCCAAGCATTGAGGAGAAAATTTTCTTTGATGATACTTTGCCTCCCATATATGATAATTATAATGATAGTAGGCTTTTGTTACCGCCTGTTATGGAGGATAAATTTGATTACGTTTACAATATGCCTCCTATATTTGATACTCCCTCCGGTTCATATTAATTGACTTTAATATGGATGTATCTAGACATATTTTAGTTCTAGATACATCCATATTGGAGTCAATTAATATGAATCGGAGGGAGTAGCTACTTTGTTGAATTTGCTCCCACTACAACTAATAAAATTGATTATGCTTATGTTGGGAGTGTTGACGTCAGAAACCCACTGGCGGGCAGCGACGGGCAACACAGTAGAGCCGGGAACAACTAGGGCTGCGGCTGGCCCCAGTCCCTCAGAGCGACGGTCCGCAAAGCCTCCTGGTCACACGTCCGACGCTATCGCAAGGGCGTGCCACCTGACCTATACCTGGTCGGGGAAGGTGTTGGATGATGCCTCGCTTAGTTTCCTGCATGGCATACATGTAAACATTAAATACGAGCCTCGATCGGCTCTCAGGTTATCCTGTGAATCGGCTCAAAGAGCCGATCCACCCATGATTCGTACAAGGTGTCCGAATATATGGTGGTCCTGCTTGATCAAGATAAAGCTAATGAGATCTACGATGATTTAGGGTTTTCACCGCATAATCGGATCATCCTACTCACGATTGGGCCTCGCGCTCACGCACGGTGACCGTAAGCCGATCCTAGACAGGGCCTAAAAACCAATACGAGGTTGATCCCCGGAACATCCTTTCTAGGGCTAGCAAACTTCACCCTACACGCCGCTGGATCCTCCAACCCTTTGTAGGGCCTAACTATTGCGGATGTTAAACTAATCCTTGCAGAACAAGGAGCAACCGTAACGGATCAGATCTACTAAACTATGATCAAGCGGGGTGCCGCCCCTACACCTGAGATGGGTGTAAGGGCGGCTAGATGCATAAGGGTCGCACTACGACAGCATATGATACAAAGCTATTAGTTGAAGTTCTGTTCTGGGATATCCGATCCTTACTTGATACTTTTGCTTTTACGAAGAACAATGCTAACCCTAACACATCTAAGATAACTACGTTGCTCGCCATCAAAAAGGCTTCAGCACGAGCAACGCATGAACAACGTGGGTAGGCTTGTGCTGCCTAGATCGCAAGATGCGATCTAGGCAGGTGCTTACCGGAGAAACCCTCGAGATGAAGGAGTTGGCGATGCGCCGAGATTTGTTTGTGTTGAACGTTGGTTGTTGTTTATTCCATAAACCCTAGATACATATTTATAGTCCAAGGGACTTTCTAACGTGGGCGTGCACCTAACCGTGCACGGGTAAAACTCTAACTCTTAACCGACACGTAATCTAATATGTTACAGATACAAGGGCAAACTAACCCAAACTTTGCATGTAAGGCCGATTCACGTATTTCTTCTACATATATATTCTTCAAGTCCATCTTGATCGCGGCCCACCTCTGACTCGGTCAAATTCTGGTGATAACACATGCCCCCCTGGTTTTGGAAATGACATTTCCAAAATCATTACGCTTTTCTTTCGTCGGGTCATGTCGTGGCGGAGCGAAGCTGCCGCAGAATCTTCCATCATTACGCCTCGCCTCCTCGGGCTTCTCTGTACGAATTGACAATTTCGGCATCACATCCTCGAGAACCGTCATGGCATTAAATCTCCACTACACTCCTTTTATTTATCTGCGCCAAACGGTTCACCACTCCATCCCCTTGCTCTGCTCTGTCCACCAACGCCAAAAAACCCTCTTCCCCTGCAGCCATGTCTTTCTCTTCCTCCTCCGCTTCAGGCCTCCCTCTCCAATCGTCGTCGAAGAACAAGGAAGAGGACGACCCCCGCTCCGGGGCGAACCCCATCTCCTCGACAAGGAGAAGAAAGAAGGAGAAGCGAGAGAAGACCAAGGCCTCCCCCTCCGCCAGGCTCCCATCGAAGAAGCGCTCCCGCATGTGGGCGGACAACGAGGACGACGATGACGACGAGGAAGGAGAAGATGAGGAGGAGGAAGATGATTCCTCCTCCTCCGCTGGGTATCCTCCAACGAAGCGCTTCCGCAGCTGGGCGGATAGCGAGGATGATGATGATGACGAGGAGGAGGAGGAAGCCCCAGCCGACGGCTGGGACAGCAGCGCGAGGACTTCTCCGGCAGTAGCGCCGA
>NC_061513.1:261205966-261232221 GCF_022539505.1 Lolium rigidum | reverse complement strand
TGCATTCTCTTTACTTTTATGTTAAGTCAGTTCACCTATCTCTCTCCACCTCAAGAAGCAAACACTTGTGTGAACTCGTGCATTGATTCCTACATACTTGCATATTGTACTTGTTATATTACTCTATGTTGACAATTATCCATGAGATATACATGTTACAAGTTGAAAGCAACCGCTGAAACTTAATCTTCCTTTGTGTTGCTTCAATACCTTTACTTTGATTTATTGCTTTATGAGTTAACTCTTATGCAAGACTTATTGATGCTTGTCTTGAAGTACTATTCATGAAAAGTCTTTGCTTTATGATTCACTTGTTTACTCATGACATTACCATTGTTTTGATCGCCGCATCCACTACATATGTTTACAAATAGTATGATCAAGGTTATGATGGCATGTCACTTCGAAATTATCTTTGTTATCGTTTTACCTCGCTCGGGACGAGCGTAACTAAGCTTGGGGATGCTTGATACGTCTCCGACGTATCGATAATTTCTTATGTTCTATGCCATATTATTGATGATACCTACATGTTTTATGCACACTTTATGTCATATTCGTGCATTTTCTAGAACTAACCTATTTACAAGATGCCGAAGTGCCGCTTCCTGTTTTCGCTGTTTTTGGTTTCGTAAATCCTAGTAACGAAATATTCTCGAATTGGACGAAACGAAGACCCAGGGGCCTATTTCGCCACGAACCTTCCAGAAGACCGAAGAGCATACGAAGTGGGGCCACGAGGTGGCCAAACCACAAGGCGGCGCGGCCAAGGGGGGGCCCGCGCCGCCCTGTGGTGTGGGCCCCTCGTCGCCCCCGACTCGCCCTTCCGCCTATTTAAAGCCTCCGTCGAGAAAACCCCGATACGAAAAACCACGATACGGAAAACCTTCCGGAGCCGCCGCCATCGCGAAGCCAAGATCCGGGGGACAGGAGTCTCTCGTTCCGCGCACCCGCCGGAGCGGGGAAGTGCCCCCGAAGGCTTCTCCATCGACACCGCTGCCATCTCCACCGCCATCTTCATCACCGCTGCTGCTCCCATGAGGAGGGAGTAGTTCTCCATCGAGGCTCGGGGCTGTACCGGTAGCTATGTGGTTCATCTCTCTCCTATTGGCTTCAATACAATAATCTCATGAGCTGCCTTACATGATTGAGATTCATATGATGATGCTTGTAATCTAGATGTCACTATGCTAGTCAAGAGAGTTTTACTTATGTGATCTCCGGAGACTCCTTGTCCCACGTGTGTAAAGGTGACAAGTGTGTGCACCGTGTGGGTCTCTTAGGCTATATTTCACGTAATACTTACTCACCGTTATGAATGGCGTAGTGAAGTGCTTATTTATATCTCTTTATGATTGCAATGTATTTTGTATCGCAATTTATCTATGTGCTACTCTAGCAATGTTATTAAAGTAGTTTTATTCCTCCTGCACGGTGTAATGGTGACAGTGTGTGCATCCGTGTTAGTACTTGGCGTATGCTATGATCATGATCTCTTGTAGATTGTGAAGTTAACTATTGCTATGATAGTATTGATGTGATCTATTCCTCCTACATAGTGTGAAGGTGACAGTGTGCATGCTGTGTTAGTACTTGGTTTAGTCGTGTTGATCTTTCTTGCACTCTGAGGTTATTTAAATATGAACATTGAATTGTGGAGCTTGTTAACTCCGGCATTGAGGGTTCGTGTAATCCTACGCAATGTGTTCATCATCCAACAAGAGAGTGTAGAGTATGCATCTATCTATTCTCGTTATGTGATCAATGTTGAGAGTGTCCACTAGTGAAAGTCTAATCCCTAGGCCTTGTTCCTAAATATCGCTATCGCCGCTTGTTTACTCGTTTTATCGCGTTACTACCGCTGCGTTACTACTGCTGCGTTACTACCGCTTGTTTATCGTCCCGGGCAAAGCACTTTTCTCGGTGCCGTTGCTACTACTTATTCATACCACCCGTATTTCACTATCTCTTCGCCGAACTAGTGCACCTATTGGGTGTGTTGGGGACACAAGAGACTTCTTGCTTTGTGGTTGCAGTGGTTGCATGAGAGGGATATCTTTGACCTCTTCCTCCCTGAGATCGATAAACCTTGGGTGATCCACTTAAGGGAAACTTGCTGCTGTTCTACAAACCTCTGCTCTTGGAGGCCCAACACTGTCTACAAGAATAGAAGCTCCCGTAGACATCAGAGATCTCCGCGCTGAGCCCGGCCTTGATGGTGGCCAAGTCGGCACCTAGGGCCTCTTGCGCCGCCGCGAGTTTGGCGCCCATGGAGGCCTGTACTGTGGCGATGGAGGCGTTGACGTTGGCGAACTGCTTGGTAGTGTCTTCGACGAAGGCCCTGACGGCGTCGAAGGACTCCTTGTAGTCGAGGAAACGGTTCTCATAGGCCTCCCGCGTCTCCGCCGTGAGGATCTCGTAGATCGCCCTGGCCTCCGGCGAGAGCTTCTCCATGGCCTCCGCACGGCGTCTGCCGGCGAAACGGGTAAGGTGGTGGTGGTTGGGGATTTCCAGGGCGGTGGATCTGCGGGCTCTGATACCAGATGTAAGATTCCTACGGATTCATGGAAAATTGCTAGCAGATCTCAGAGAGAACAAGAATTAGGGTTCATAGCTCTCCTCCCAACCTCCCCCGAGCTAGTTCAAATCACCACGGCACTGCCATCCATCCATCCAAATCCTAGCCAAGTTTTCCCGTAGGAGATACCATATCCTTATAACTAGCAACTATCCTATTACATGGGCTTACGGAGGCCCAACTGGTAGTCCTTGAATCGGGCCGGGGTCTTGGTCTGCCTCCTCGGCCTGGCCTCCTTTGCTTCAGTGGTCACTGTCCCGTCCCTGTCCTGGTTGGCAGGTGAAGGCAGGTCGTTGACAAGCTGCCTCAACACGGGTCACGAACCTGATCGCCACTTCACTTTGCCAAAGTTGGCACACCACTACGCTGTGCACTTCCGTCGCCCTGCTTCCTGGAACGAACGTCTCTTGGACTGTGCTCCAACGACGGGATCGATAGCGAAGCGACGGAGGAGTAAGCTATACAAAATTCTCCATTGAAGGATTGTGTTGGAGTCCAACAGAGTAGGACACGGCGAATGCGACGAGCAAACTGTTTCCGAGCAAGGGATCAAGCTAGAGCATGTTTGGTAGGTCGTATGCTTTACCTAGGCTCGGTGTAGAAGCAATTGGGTTGATTGGTTGCCTGGTCTCCCATGCTAAGGAGGGAAACTCTCCCCTATAAGCTTCCCTAGGAAGAACCTTAGATGGCATGATGATCTTGTTGTTACCAACCAAATAGTCTTATTTGCTCACCAATCTAGTGGACTAAAATACGCAAAATTTACAATAAATGGGACATCCCACTTGACACCGTTGCCAATTATTAGAAGGATTTGGTAGACAATCTAGACACAAGATGAACAACATGAAGGGGAAGATTAAGGTATGGAAAACGCTTGGCGACCGATCCGGTGCGGACGATCAGTCGTGCCTTTCGCTGGCGCGGGCCCTCCCATATGGTGTCTGGACCACCTTCTTCTGGCCCATTGGCTGCCCTTGCATGGTAGCCCATTGATCCACTTGCTTGTCTAGCCCGTAACTTGGCCCAAACCTGTTTTGCTAAAGAAAGAATCTAGATAGAGGCCCGCGAGTTGCTGCTTCATTTCTTGTTAGCTTCTTTATTTTCGCTGGAACCACATGATTTTATTGTGGTAATCGTTTGTTATTTTATTAAAATAGATTATGTTTTGTTGTTGTAAATGAAACCAGAGCAAAAAAATGTTGGTACAAACACATGGTTTTTTTTGTTTTATTTGTTTATAATTTTTATTAACACATTTGGTGATTTTTGTTGTAAATCATTGTCAAACAAAAAAATGTTAATTACTTATTTATGGAATTGCTTTTTTTTATAAATAATTTTATTGTAATAGTTCGTGATTTTTGTAAATATTTTTGATTTTTTTTTTGTTGTGAAGGAACCTAGAGCAAATATTGTTATAAAAATTATATTGTTGTAATAGTCTATGATTTTTGTAAATATTTATAGAAAGTTTTTGTTGTGAAGGAACCTAGAGCAAATATTGTTCAAAAAATTATATTATTATAATAGTCTGTGATTTTTGTAAATATTTATAGAAATCTTTGTTGTGAAGAAACCTAGAGCAAAAAATTGTTGTTACCCACTTATATTTGTAGCATTACTTTTTCAAAATATTGGGATGATTTTGTTGTAAATGGGGTGATTTTTTCGTACGCGGGGGTGATGATTTTCATTGTAATAGTTTCTAGTACACGCTAATATCTTCACGGTGACATATTTGACGCAAATATTGGGATGGTCATGGCCGAAGTAGTATACCCCTACAGTTTCAGTGAAGTGTACCTGAACCGCGGGTTGATTTTAGAAAATTAGAGGGGGTAAATGCAAATATCGTTGTGGCTATTTTTGGACATCGGATCGGGATCCAATGGCGCGAGGGCAACCGATTTTTCTGCCCAGATCGGGCGACCGAGGACTAGCGTTCCCGTTAAGGTATAGCCAAAGTGGGAAGGGAGGAGCCGCATGTGCCGTTCGCTTGATCCTTCGTCATCATTGCTCCCTCCCGGGAATTAATAGCACGCTGGTCAGCACATGACCTAGGCCCATGTGATTGCCCAGGAGGCCAGCCCCATGGGCGGACATACAGGGTGGGCCGGTTGGGCCGTGGCCCACCCCAAATTTTTAGGATTTTTTCACTACCCCAGGAAATAGCGTGGAATTTAGCTAAAAAAAAGGAAATAGCGTGTATTTTTCTGGATCCAAAACGCGCTTGACTGCTTCCTCCCATTGCCATCGATCTCCTCCTCCTCCTGGTTGGCTAGTCGCCTCCCCTCGCTGGCGCACCACCTCGCGCCTTCGCCGGCTCGGCCCCTCCCGGATTCGACCGCCACCACGCCGGCTCGGCCGGTCGGCCTCTCCCGAACTCCCCGGCCACAACGCCGGCTGCTGAGCCGCTCGTCGGTGTCGCCGCTCTGGCTGGTCGACGCCCCACTCTGACCGGCGCGCCGCTCAGCTCAGCCTCAGGCCCAACCGCGAACCGCCCCCACCCCAAGCTCTGTATATTTCTCTGTTCCCGTCAAGCGTGCAGGAGACTGGCCAGGAACATATGTATCATGTATGTTTCTATTTTCGGCTATTCCCTTCTCTTTTTGGCTAGTTTCTTTTTACTAGAATTACAATCAACTAATACTTGTGTAGATTGTAGAAATAGAATAGATAATTTATGTTTAGAAATTACAATCAATATTTTATATAAATTTTATTGTTTCTATTGTTATTGTAGAATTGATTATGAAGAGGCATAGGGATAGCATGGCTGATAGCCACATTGCGGCACATAGTAGGATTGATTTGATTCAGTTCTAGAGGGATTAGTGTCATGTAGCTTCTGAGTTTTCAATCTAGATTGAAATAAACATGCTCCTAGACCGTCCTGTAGCTTCTGAGTTTTCAATTGGAGAGTTCATTGGAGTTTAATGCAAACAAAAAACATAAATATTTTTAGAGAGCTCTCCAAGTTGACAAATAGATAGTCTAACTTAACGCTTCCATTAGTCATCCTTGGATAATCTAGGATAATTGATAATTTTGCGGTCAAAATTTAGTTCGGACTGTTGCATCTTACGTGTATTTTTACCAATATATTAGTCATTTAGCAAACTTATATCACAATCAGGGGAACGCAAAAAAAAAAAAAAAAATTGAGGTGTGCCCACCCTCTAATTTTTTCATGCGTCCGCCACTGGCCAGCCCAGGTTGCGGATCTGTAGGATAGCATCCTAACATCCCTCTCTCCTTGAATATCGTTCGAGCAGAGCTATAGGTACGATGATTTTTTGTCCGAAACATGTAGGATGCACTGCATAGCCGTCCGTTTCAGCTGGCCAGCAATCTGCATCTGTTCCATTGTCATACATACTTCGGACAATGTTTATCGTACGCATAGCCATTCCACGCATAGCCATTCCGATCTTGTTTTTACTCCAAGCCAACACTACTGAGAATCCACCTGGGTCTCATTGCATACAACGTTCATTCAGTTCCGCGGGGTCGTGGTAGTAGTCCATTTGGATCTTGAGTGGCCGGTGATCACTCATTAGGGGTACGAGCAACCATTGATCCTAAGCGGATGAAAACATACTCCTTTCGATTCATATTAATTATCAGATGTATCTAGAATTAACATGTGTTTAAATACATCTGTATTAGCATCAATTAATATATATCGGAGGGAGTATCAAATCCCCCTTGACCGTAAGCTGCAGCTACGTCTTTTTTTGCACACAAAGAGGGGTCGGGAAGACCCTAGAGAACATCCATTAAAGTGGCAGGTTTACAAATTGCAGTAAGCCCCTTGCAAGAACTCGCACTAAGAAACTAATATTTGAAGAAAGGGGCTTACGCTTTACAGAAAACACCCTACAAGAAGCAAGATCGAAGCATTCCAGTACAACGGCTTCCTCCAAGCGTCGCCACCCAAGAACGAGAGCCAACTTCTCAGGAGCCCTCTTCTGGCGAGAACTTGTAGCCGCGGTCCACCACCCACCTGCGGGGAACAAATCACTTCGCAGAGAGGCAGTTGTGACACCCGTGATGGAACCGATTCAAGGCCTCCTCATCGGAGGTTGAAAAGATGCCGTCCTTGCGGCAATGGATAGCAGCGGCAGGAACGCCAGCTGCTTGGTGGAGCTCATCGAGATAGCACCTCGAAGGCAATAGATGGCACCAATCCAGCGGGGCTTCAGCTTCGACGTCTTCAATCTCACCACCATGGCCATGGTGAGGTAGAGAGGAGGGGAGAAGCAAGATTCCCCAACAGTGGTAGCCATCCACTAACCTGGATCTGGTCGCCGGCGCATAGAGAGATGCATTGCAGCCTTTCTCCCCCTCACCACCCAGGCCGGCCAGGAAAAGAGGAGCTTGCATCACCAAGAAGCCTCCATTCTTCCCCTCGCCTCCATGGCCGGCCAGAAGAGCTTCAAGATCTTAGGTCTTACATTGGCTACAGAGATCCTCCGCTGCTACTTTATTGAAGAAGGTGGACCGACCTTCTCTCCTGGTCGCCTCCGTCCAGAGGAGGCATATCAGCAGCACCAGCACGCCTAAGCCACGGATCCGACGGAGATCCATGGCTCCACCTCCACTGCAGGGCAACTGCCCAATCTCTGCCAAGACGCCAAACAACAACACTAAAACCTATCCTAAACTACTCCGACGCCATACCAATACTCACCACAGCCAGCTACTCCGACAGAGCGGTCGTCGGTTGCCCGGCCGGCGGTGGATGGCCCTCAAGGGTACTGTAGAGGCTGAGAGCCGAGGAGGGGAAAAGAGGCGTCCCTAGCTGCAGCTACGTCACCCGCTCCTTGGGTCGCTAAGAAACTGGCATATTCCTTCCTCCTTGAAATGTTTCTTCTTTGCCACTAAATTCCACAATAAACACCAACCATTCTGAATTAGCATCTTGGAATTGCATAGTTAGCCACACAATCTACATTTGCATCATATCGGGATGGTTCAGTAGCCACCACTCACATATGAAAAATGTAGGTAACTCAACATTCCTAGACAAGTATGGTGCGTTTGGTAGCCTGCATCCATTTCGTGGCTCACCGCGTCAGTGAGATGGGCTAACCTGCGCGCTGCGAACGGGCCATGGGCCATGAAACGCAGATCGTATGGTATCCTGGCGGCCTTTTCTGCGCCAGACAGGGAAGCCAGACCCCATTGTTTGGTTGCCCGTTTCCAGCCCAACTTGCACGCAAGAAACAGTTTCATATCATTACCACAATTAAAATAGGGTGACATTACCATGCCATATCATTACATATAGCATTACATACGATCAGACACCAGTTAGAAGAACAAGATCCTCACGATCAGCATGATGAGAAAGACGATGATGTAATCTTTGACCCGACTCGTACGTACCTCCTGTGGTGCTCCTTGTAGAGCATGCACTTCCTCCGGTGGTAGCTGTGGTAATGGCACTAGCTCATCGATGGCCTGATCTGCCCTGAACTCATCTTCCAGGAAGGTGAGGTACTCTTGATGTGCCTCCTCCAATGTTTCATACCCTCGTTAGCTGTTGTTGGAGTAGCCACTGGCCTGGTCTTGACACACCCTCCATGAGATGTAGATTCCTGGAACCCGTCCGCGAAAAAACCACATACCACTAGCACGATATAAAAGAAGAACAAGTAATCGATCACAACCATGAACCAAATCATAAGAGAGCAATAGAACTACACAACTGTTGACAGCAAATGATAAACTGGGCATGCATGATCATTTCAAAAGTGGATCACAAGTTCATCCTACACTACTATGGTGTCCTCCTACCACCACAACAAAAGTGGATGTCATCCTAACACCGCAAGTTCACCATCACCTGAGGGGTTATTATATACCACTTTATCATAGTTACAAAAGGGGGCCATCAAATGTCTTTCAAACCTAGCTACTTCCAAAATGTACATTATCAGCAACATCATCACCATCATCACCTACAACCATGCATGACCTCGCCTACGACCGCAGGGCTACCTCTACACCTTGTACTTGGCAAGGTAGTTCCATAGCCAGAGGACGCGGTGTGGCTTGATCATGCCCACAAAGCTGCAACCATGGGCCTTGTGGTCAACAAGGTGGCTCAGCGCCGCCATGAGATCATCCTCGGTGAAGCCAAGCATGTCGATGACCATGTTGTACAGGTCAAGGTGCATGTCTGTGGGCTTGTTGTCCTTGATGTCCTGTGCGACGTCCTTCACACCAACAGTCATGTTGGTGAAGGCCACTAGCTCGTCGTCGGTGAAGGCGCATCCCTTCCTCTTGTCAGCGGTCGCCTTCTCAAGCGGTTCGACAGCCTTCGCAGGTGGCCCATCGAGGTTGATCGTGTCGGACTCCTGGGTGTCAGCATCCTCAGGTAAAGGAGTTGCTGCAGCCGAGCCGAGGGGCTCACTGGAACCCATGGCGTACTTGTCGGTGGCGAGGCATTCCTATAACGGACAACACAACACAAACCATACCAACAATCCTCCTAAATTAGACAATCAGTTCATTGCAACTGTAAATAGCACAAACCCTAGCAAGATCATGGAAGGCCAACACATTTGGGACATAGCAGCAATCGGAAGTGTCGAAAATATTCAATTTTTTTAAAAAAGTTCAGATTCAAAAAATATTCAAATCTGAAAAATGCTCTAAATTCAAAATTGTTCAAATTTAAAAAATGCTCACATTTTAAAAGGTTCGGATTTGGGAAATGTTCAGATTTCAAAATATGCGAATTTAAAAAAATGTTCACATTTAATAAGGTTCATATTTGAAAATATTCAAATATAACAATGTTCATAATTTGAAAATGTTCAGATTTGAAAAGGATAGGAAAAGAAAACAGAAAAAAAAACTGGAGAAACCAGGGAAAACCGACCAGACACCAAAAAACAGAGAAAACCATCCGAAAAAGGTCTAGAATATTCGCAAAACCGGAATAACCCAGAACACACAGTTTGTACTAGGCCGGCCCAGTTTGAATCGCTAAGGAAGAAAAGGGGTACGCAGAGGCTGGCTAACCGACTCAATAAGCGTCAAATAGGATTTCACGGGATAGAAGGTCTCAGTGAACGTCACTTGAATGCAGAAAAAGGCCCCATACCACTTTCATTGATAGCTAGCAACAGTAAAAGGGCCTAAGCCCAAGAAAATAAGTAAGCCCAGTCTAACCGAAGGAAAGAAAAAGGGCCCAAGTTTCTGGGCAACAAAAACGTTTCGTCCGCATAGGGCATAGGGCATTGCTGTTAGCGCCGCTCCGACGTGATGCTCCGTTGAGACGTCGACAGTCGATTTCCATGACGATGTGCCTGCAACCTGTATTGCTCCTGTCTCCTCCAATTCAGGCATCAGTGACCAAGCGATGCCGTGACGGCCGCAGCTAATCGCCTTTGTCTCTGCGCGTGACAGCACCGTCTAGTTCAGTAAATGTATCAGCCACCACTGGACCAATTTTTCAAGGTATATACACGAAGTACTTCTAATCGTCTTGCCTGCTATGTAATGCCTACGTGTGTTCAGATAATAGATGTAGATCTAATTTACATTTTGTTTCAGTTCAGTATACTTCTGTAGTTTAATAACAATGGTTGTAAAGAAATAGGACAGGCTGTTTTACTAAGCCACCTGATTCAGTCTCTAGAATTCGCGTTGAAATTTTAGATTCAACTGTTGTAGGTCCACCCCAATGAGATTGTTATTTGCACACTTCTTATAGATTATCACAAATCTAAATTAAACCGAGGTTGTATATCTAGAAAAAAATGGAACTTGCAGCATCATTGCAAAAGAAAATGCTGCTAGACATGTTATTATATGCGAGGATTCATATGCATGTATATTATATAGAGTACGCGAGTGCCGTCTCCGTCACCCTCCTATGTGAATGTGCATATAGGTTTTGCAGATGGAGATGTGAAGTTAGTCTCTCCAATATTCCTGAACGCCGGCAAGAATTTGAAGGTAGGTTTGACAGAATGGAATGTACTACTCCCTCCGGTCTCTTTTAATTGACTCGGATTTAGTACAACTTTGTAGTAAATTCGAGTCAATTAAAAAAGACCGGAGGGAAACATTTATAAGTTGGCAAGTAACATGGCGGTTTAATGTTCAATAGTTAATAATTTTAAGGTAGGATTGACGGAATGGAATGTAGTACATTCCAAGTCTTCTTCTGATCCGCATGTGCTTTGACTTCACTAGGTTATAACTATTTTATCATGCACCATGCAACTAAGTGCCATGACCTGCAAGTTACGTTATACATTCGCTGTCGGCCTGAAAGGCTACTTAATCGACCGAAGAAGAAACAAAGATGCCAAACAGGTTGACTTCACATGCCAACATGGATCCTTTTTTTTTTTTGCGAGGGATGCCAACATGGATCCTAATTGGGCGTAGTATACCAGATCAGCGAGCCAGCATAAACCCTTACCAACTAATTGTACCATAGCACGTCCTCTCATGATGCTGCACGTATGTTGTATAATTGTCCTAATTGTTTGTTTGTTGTCGAAATAATAGCTCATGCGGTGCGGAGCAACTGTCTCCTTAATTACTTATTTTTGAAGGGTGGAGAGATATTAAAGCGAACAAAAGAATTAAGAGTATTAATTTATTATACAACTATACATCCTACTGTTATCATGATAGTGCACATTTGGTGAGGAATTGTAGCCTGGCTTTCAAGCAAGGGCTGGAAGAGATAAACACAGGCTGTGCATGCAGGGTGCAATTACGAATTAGTTGCAAAAGGAGATTACACTGAATCATGTTCTGTGAGTAGACAGATGCTATATTATTTTTCTGCGGATAGATGACAAATACATGTGGAGTGATACCCTCCTGAATGAACAGATCTCAGCAAACATAAATATACATGTGCAAAGCAACTCGCTAACTGTCTGTGACTGTACGCAAGAGATCAATGGATCGCCGCAGATCGCTCGCTATACCTGAAGATGCATATACCAATACAATTGGCCATTTTACGTAAAAAGATATAATGGAAACAAAGGACACTAAATACAGCTAATCACGGGCAACGAAACATGAACAAATCTGGTCGACACTTGGTCAAAACGTTCCATCTTGGAATGACAGGAGAGTGCTAGACCTGCATGCAGGCTTGCTCCGGGCATGCCATCATTGCGCTAGCAGCGACCTCCTCGCCGATGCATCCGCCGCCGGTAGTTTTTGCCGGTGCGGGATCCGCCACGGCCACCGGGACAGTGAACTGCTGCTTGGAGGCGGCGGCGGCCCTCTTGCAGATCGGCGCGGGCACGAGGGGGATGACGGGGAGGTTGTCACAGGTGCAGACCTCGACCATGAAGCCGTCGGGGTCGTGGAAGAAGAGCTGGTCCACGTAGATGCCGCCCTCCTCCACGCGCCGCTGCACGTACTCGATGCCCATCTCCTTGAGCCGCCGCTGGACCACCTCCAAGCTCTCGCACTGCACGGTGGACATGACATGTCATCGCATGAACTAATCAAACCATTCACAGCCACACACGCACCCATCGATGAAACCTATCGTTATTGGGTTTGGGTAGACCCTGTCGCAAACTATCACATCATCACAGATCCATGTATGTCTCGATACTATAGGACATTTAAAACACGAGGCACTATATGCCGAGAGGTGTTTGCGCATGCATGTGACTTGTCACATTGGCCAGCTCATGCGTGCGATCCGCCGTGGCACCGTGTCATGGATGCTATGGATGGAGCATCGCTTTCGTGTGTGCATGGAGACAAGAGAATTATGTATCTGCAGTTCCACACACTGTTGATCCAACTATACAGGTACCAGAGCAGACACTAACACGGCATTGCATTCACTACCTGAACAAACAGGATACAGTTAACTCATGATGGAGTGCTGCACTGTGCATGGATCACGGCAGAAACTTCTTTATTATTATCTGTGAGGTCAAGCTAGGTTGGACATGCATGGAAGCATGAGTACCTGCTGCCTGCGTGGGAAAACCTAATCTTGTTTTAAAATCAGGATCTCCGGGTCCTATGCATTCAGCTATGTTGCTGTCAAGTCGTGTGTATACGTAATACGTTACTTGTTCAGTTGAGCTGGAACCTGTAATGATCACTGGATCCAGATCTGTTTGGACACATATGCATTCAGAAATACTATCAGAAGGAGGCACACTTCTGCAAGTTGAACTAAGCTGTAGAAAAAGAGAGAGAGATATCTCTGCCAACGAGATGTGGATGATTGACGGCGTAAAGGGCTATTAGATGGCAACCGTGACTTAGCACTCCCTTCCAGTTAGTAGAGTATTCCCAGATGGGGTAGCATATACCATATAGCATGTGTGCCTTGGGTACTAACTCGATTGCGTCACATGGACCTTGTTTCTACATCTCAGAAATGTGGCGAGCGAGTCGCCAATGTCCACCCCCTAAGGGAAGGGAGTTGCCAATGTCCACTGACTAGTTTTCTTTTGTGTCACTTGCTACGTCAAATAACTTGTCAGGCAACGACGTATTAATTACGAATCATGCCTCTAGCCGTGGATAGGGGTATAAGAACTGAACAAGTGCATGGGTAAAGGCATGGTATTGCTTATATGTTGGTGCTTACAGTGAAGGAGATGTGGTTGTCCTTGGGGTCGATCTCCGTCTTCATGGGTGGCATGCTCTCTGGGTCCTCCGCCTGCAGCAGATGCACGCCGATCCCGAAGTTGAACAGCCTGGGTAGACAAATCAATCCACCATAATTTCATCAGATCGATCGAGGACCGTGGTATAGGTATGTACTTCACCGATCGAGACCGACGGTGATGAAAACGAGCCTACGGACGCACGTACATACCATGCGCCGTCGAAGTCGAAGGATCCTGGTCGGCGGATGGGGAAGAAGCCGAGCACGTCGCAGTAGAACGCCAGCGAGCTCTCCAGGGACCGGCACACCACCGAGATGTGGTTCAGTGACGCCAGCCGCAGCCCCCCGCCCTGCGCCGCCGCCTTCGTGTTCACCATATCGTTCTCCTCAATAATGTACGTACGTACGTGTTTCTTCTTCTCCGACGAGACGGTGCCGACCCAAAAGGTAATAGGGCCAAACTCGTTGCAAATCGACCAACGCCGCCGAGACCAGGTCGAGAGTCGAGACTCGATGGAAATGTGGCCCTTCGGTGCGTCGGCGCACGATAACTTCTGTGAAGACGCGCTCGCCGGAGGCGAGGGAGGAGAGTGTGGGAGAAAACAAACGAATGTACGGCACCGACGGAGAGTGAGATACGAACTTATGTGGATGGATGGGAGCTAGCTAGTGGCTGTGTGGCCTGTGGTGTGGGTGTGATCTGCGAGATACCTAGAGCAACGTATATATAGCGATCGAGAGAGCAGCGAGCGCATGTGCACCAGCTGGTAGTGGTCGGAAGCTGGGTTCAGATGACTAGGCTGAGATAAGAGCACTCTGCTACAGGACAAGCCTGTGAGCTGCGTATAAAATAGGCGAAGGTGCCAGAAGCCGAAATTAACCACATCTTGTTCACCGATGAAAGAAAAGAAAAACACAGGCCTGGCCAGTAGAAACCTCGCCACAAAGATGGAAGCAAAAGATTGTTGCTATTGTATCAAAACCGACCTCATCAAGGACATCGCCGGAGAAAACAAAATTGTGCTAAAGTAGCAAAACAGATTCGGAGACATAGTTGGAAACTATCGCTGGGAGATCTTGTAGCAAAACATTTGTACTACCGTAGCAAAAACACAAAACTATTGTAGTAAACCATATTTCGCCAAAGACTCACCGGATACCTCATAGTAATAATTTTGCTACTTTGTGGCAAAAATAATTTACTACTATGATGCAAATCCACAGAACACATGGTGCAAAATAGTTGTACAGTTGTAGCAATTTTTAGATATTAGTGTTAGCAACATAAAAAAAATGATGCAAAAAAAACAAGCCCGCTCCGTCCCATGGTAGCATCGCTGTTCAGCCATGGTAGCACTAGTCGAACCTTTTGGCAGCATAACACAACTGCGCTGGGAGCATCTATGTGACATGGTTTGGCAACACCCACGGGATCGGAGATTTGATCCTCCGGTGACTCTCACCCTTTTATAATCTCCCACAATGGTGCAAATATTCTAACGTGAAGTTACTTATATTGAACATGTCTCCCTGCCAATGATGTTTCATACTCCCTCCGTTTAGAAAACGATGTCGCAAGTTTGTCTAAACTTACATGCATCTGAACATTATTTAGTGTATAAATACATCCAAACTTAAACAAATATCTGACATCTTTTTATGAATATAAGTTGTACATAAATATGAAAAAAATCTTACAAGTTATATAATACTATATCAAGGTGTATAGTTTTTCCAAAAAGTAAAATAAGGTGTATTGCGTAGAACCACTTATTTGGACATTTTTTTACAGATTTGATTATGTTTTCTTAGCTCATGCAAACTCCTCTATTTTCTCAAAGCAATAATTTAGGGTAATCTTGCTTAAAACTCGTGTAACTTGCTTTCAATGTGGGTTTCTTAATTTTCGTGCCAAAAACTATACACCCTATATCTAGAAACGGAGGGAGTATTGAAATGTGCACACATTTGTCATTGGCTACATCAAGAATTGCTATTTTTGTAACTTTTTAAAACTTTCAAAAATAATTTTCGATTTTTTAAAAGTAAAGGGCTGGCTGGGCCTCCATTTATAGTTTCCGCGAGCATACATAGTCGCTGGGATGTTGCTATCATTCTCGAGAAAACAGAAGTATCGCTATCATGGCATCCATCTGTGCCTCCCACGCCAAGCGTACGTACGCGTTGTATGGAGTTGGCTCGATTTGCTGACTGGGTTTGATATCATTGACAGCGCACGTTTTTGTCGAGGAGGCTATATATGTACGTACGTGAACCATGTGGAAGTCTTATCGAGTATGCCTCCCTGCCTCGTCAGGTCACTCCATGGCACCCAGCGCACAAAAGCTTGAACCTCGGCTACTTGCCAACAAGCACTTGAAAGTATACTAAACAGCTGTTTCAGGCCCTGAAGGTTTGGTATCCAATCATTCCAAAATTGAACCTTCTGTCAGAAAGGAAAACAAACTTTTGATTTCTTTTAGTTTATGGGGTAAAAACAATTAAATATTTTATATCAACTGAAAATGTTGGCCCGTAAAATAGAATAGAAACATCCACGATATCGTGGATAATACATAGGAGGATACATATATATTTTCGATAAATGAAATATATTAATATCGATAGATACCAATACCTAGTCCATGCAACACCGCAATGCTCTAATTGTAGAACGGATACACATATCCAAAAATAGGAAAAGGAACTAAGAAAAAAAAGTCTCGCTAAGATATTCTAGCCCTAATAGCAACAATACATCCACCACCAAGATAATACATGAACTTCATGCTCTCCAAAAGCGATGCCTCCAAGAAGGGAACAATACGTGCACAAGCGCTGCCGTCGTCCGATCAAAGATCTTAGGTTTTCACCCTGAAGATAGTCTCTGCTCTCAAAACAATGCCTCCAACAAGACTATTGTCAGGCACAACCAAATTTTCACCCTGAAAGGTAAGACTCAGAACTTCACCTGTGTTGCCGCCCACACTTTCATACTGCTGTTGCAAAACCCAAAACACCAAGCAAGTCCCTCAATAGCACAGAAAATTGAACCTCCATTGCTAGTACTCCAATCCGACACTCATGGTATTCTCCGCCTCTAACTTTTCCATGGAGAAAAATGTCTCCAGATGGAAAGAAAGAACAGAGCTTCGCACCGCTCCCTCCAGAACCAAACAACCGGAATAAAAGAATGGGTGAGCACGACCGAGTACCACCCGATCTAACAAACTCCAAACATAAGGTCACCGTTACATTCGCCGGTGGAACCTTTCGGAACTCACCACTCCATCCAGATCAAGAAGTTCCCGAAGCAGGAAAGTACCCATCTTCGCACAAGAGGGACCATAGGACCTCCACCTTGATGCATTCGAACCATCAGTCCCCTCACGTCCGGCTAGCTATCTGCGAGCAGAAGAAGCTGGCCAACCTCTAGGCCCAGACGAGCCCAAAGGTGAGCCCTAGATCGTCTCTCGCAGTGATGGCCAAGTGGGATCAAACCCTAGGACGATGCCATGGGGGATCGAGCCTCCACACACACCACCGCGTGCGTCGCCTTAGCCTTCGTTGCGCCTTGCCGTCGTGCGCCGGCGGGCTCCGCACTAGACGAGCGCCACCGACCACAACCTAGACTTCACCTGCACTGCCTTGTCTACCCTCGCGCGCGAGGGAAGATTGACGGTCGCGCCATCCCTGTCATTTGTCTTCGATAGCCAGGCGAGACCGCCACCGCCGGCGCCAACGGCCAGTGAGGAGGAGAAGGCCTTGGTCGCTACGGTTTGGGGGGGGGGGGGGGGGGCACCGGAGCCATTTCCTATCTAGGATCGTGATCGTTTACTCTGATTGTGGTGCTGTACTTTTCGCATGAGGATTTGGTAATTTGGTGGGTATGTGACGAGAACTAATGTTTCCAAGGTGGCTTTCAACATTCTCTTCGGAGATAAACATCACGTCCTCATTTGGAAATAGTCGAATATACTTACATGCTGATTAGATTGGTCACAATGGAAAATATAATTCATTAGTATCATGCATATGTTCTAGTTTATGATACCACCCCTAGACACAATGGGTTGTATCATGCAGTGGTGTATGATACTATCTCTGCAATGCATGGTATCATATAGTAGTATAGTGTTCTTATTGCATTTATAAATTTGTAGAATCTTAATACAAATCTATATCCAAGATTTATTTGACATTAATTTTTTTAGTTCTACGTGCTATCATACAGCATCTACCTGTGATACCACTACTCTCTCTCTCATTATTAGTCGCAGTGCCACATCAGGTGTTTTGCATGCATGGAATGCATGATACTACCTATGATATCTTCATTGTGGGTAGTCATGCATAGAATCATGAGGTAGTATCATAATTTTATCATATTTAATATTTTGTAGAATATTAATGTAAATTTATGTATTTACCATATCAATGTAATTTGATGATATTTAATATGCCATATCACTATGTGTGCTCACCTTGAAGTATGGATGCCAGCTGTTTCGTATCTTGCTTGGTGTTTCACTAGAAGGAGGCTTGACCATATCTTGCCCAGCTCTCCAATTGCATATATAATATGGTTGAAATTGCAGGAAATAGTTTCTATGGATCTCCTAAATGTGCTATTAATAAATCCGAACCTCTGATTATGGACAGTAACATCAAGAAACATAGCAAGTTGCTCTTCCACACATGTGTGGATGCGATCTTGCAAAAACCCTCTCTCCCTAAACCTCTTAACAAGTTTAAAGAAGAGGGCTCTTTTCATCTGAAGAATCTGAACAACCTCTATATCATTCCAGTTGTAGATGTAGTTCAGATTGACAATCCTTTCTTGACCTTGGACAAGCATTGGACCATAAGTTACTGGTGGATAGGTAGCTCACATAACTGATCTTTTGTGAAGGAGTAAGATTCATACCTGAATCATAGCTATCAATGCTGCTGTCTAGTGGATGAGACTCATCTGGTCGGCCTAGGCAATGTGATCTAATATGAGTGTTTGCTAAATCTACCGTACAAGCTAAGAACTAATGTCGGAGACAAAATAAATGGGAGAACATGGTGATTTGTCTCCGTCATTGTCCACGAGGGAGAGTCGACGGGGTCGGAGAAGAAGAAGATCTCGCCCGCGGCTCAAGGGCCAGAAACGAAGGAGATCAACTGTTGTGACGACCTATGTCAGACAAGAAGAAGAGCTTGCATGTGGATCCTACGCCGGAGTGAGATAGATCTGCCGTACCAACGCCGCCGCTAGTGTCAAGAGCGAAAATGGGGTTGGTTTGCTGAGAGTATCTCCACCGGTTGCCCCCAAATAGGCGCCGACACCTCCGTTTGGGGGGGCGCCGGCACAACATCCTCTATTTGGGGGAGCTGTTCCCACACCGGCGCCCCCAAAACGGCGGCCCCGATAGATTTTTTTTTACATAAGCTACATATTATGCTTAAAGTTTCATTTTAATGTCATCCAGGATCGAGAAATGAATAATATTTTCGGGCAAATCCGATGAAAATATTATTCACTCCTCAACCCCCGATGACATATGAAACCCGATTCATCTCTAGCCTACTACTTCTACTGGCCACTTGGCTCTATGGAGGTGGATGATCGTCCGCTGCTCTCTCCGGTGGTCTCTCCCCTGCTCTCTACGGTGATCCTCCGTCGATGATCCCCTGCTCTCTCCGCCACGAACGTCAAGTAGGCGGCTCTATCCGCGGCCAACGCCTCCTGATGCAGCTGCCGCTCCAGGTCCTCCCGCCGCCGACGGTGATCCAACTCCTGCCTCTATAGTCGGAGCTGCAGCTCCGCCAAACGCCACCACTCGCAGACTTCCTCCTGAATCTGCGTCTCTTCCCGCTGCAACCGCCGCATAGCAACCTCCTCCCACCCCCTCTGATGGCGCACCTCCCTCCCACGCTGGGTCAGCTCCTCCCGGCGCCGTCGTGCCTCCAGGAACTCTAGCCGCTCCGCCTCCTCCGCCTCCGCCCGCATCCGCCGCCTCCTCCCACGCCTCGTACTCTGCGAGCTGCGGGTCCGCCTCCACGACTTCTACGGCCGCCTCTAGCGCCGCCTCCTCCCACGAATCCCATATTGTGCTATTTTCTAGGGTTTTTGCAGCAATGGCGGGGGAGGAGGGATAATATAGACCGCTGGCGAGGCGGGAAACTTCCCGCGCGGTGTCGCGGCGGGAGAAATTCCCCCGCGGCGTCGTGGCGGTAAAATATCCCGCGCGGCGCCCTGGCGTCACTGACAGGTGGCTCCCACGACCAAAAATTTCAGTTCCGCGAGGCGCCGGCGCGCCCGATTCGCGCCTTTGGCGAAGGGGCCGGCACGGGGTTGCCGGCGATTCTATTGGGCTCCAAAATTGACTGGCGCCGTTTGGGACGCGCCGGTGCGAGCCCATTTTCACTTTCGGCCCTCAAATTGCTATCGGGGCCGCTATCGGAGATGCCAGTGGAGATGCTCTGAGAGGTACCGAAGAGAGGAGGTGACACTAGCTATACTGCGACACACAGCTGGTGATTTCTGCTTCTCCCCGCCATTTTGCGTCGGCCTCCCGCGCACGCTGTTTTTACTTTCCTCGCGGCTGGAGTCTGCATGTGAACTGGGCGCGTGGTCTGCTGCCGTCCGAATAATTTGGGCATAGGCTGCCTTTTCGTTCTCTTTGCAAGGATGTGACACATTGAAACACGCGAATCACGCTCATGGGAGCACCATGTGCACAAATGTACATGAAGATGGTTTTATTCAAGGACAAATGTGAACACGGTTGTTCAAACCCTGATGTGTGAAGTCGTTGATAGGTCCAGGGGTAGGGATCGATTGATTAAAGGGATTTCTATTTTCGTGGCCCTGGTTCATTAGTTGTCTTTCGGTTTCCCAGTCTCTTAGCTTTTCCTCGCTTTTCCTCCTCTAGTTTGAAACACGCACAAGTGCTTTGGAACGGCCGGTGGCCGTCGGGTCGAAGCCTTGACCGTTAGTCCGACCGGGTGGGGCCGCACGGGGGCAGCTCCTCCCCGACCGTCTCGTGCTGACGGGTAGGGTCGGGAGACACGTCGGAGCGAGTCATCCATCTATCGCTGACGTGTGGGCCGTTTTATTTCATGATTTTATACGCGGTGCTGCCAATGACAAATGGGGCCGCTCTATAGGGCTGCCGCAGCCAATGACCGGTGGGGTCGTATATTTTTCAGGAAAAGACATATATTGCCGCTCACGTGAGGCTGCCGCAGCCAATGACCGAGTGGGGTCGTCTATTTATTTAGAGAAACTCATATATTGCCGCTCCGTGGGGCCTCCGCAGCCAATGACCAGTGGGGTCGTCTATTTTTCAGGAAAAGACATATATTGCCGCTCTGTGGGGCTGCCGCAGCCAATGACCAGTGGGGTCGTCTATTTATTTAGAGAAAATCATATATTGCCGCTCTGTGGGGCCTCCACAGCCAATGACCAGTGGGGTCGTCTATTTTTCAGGAAAAGACACATATTGCCGCTCTGTGTGGCTGCCGCAGCCAATGACCAGTGGGATCGTCTATTTATTTAGAGAGAAAAAATCATATATTGCCGCTCTGTGGGGCCTGCGCAGCCAATGACCAGTGGGTCGTCTATTTTTCAGGAAAACTCACATATTGCCGCTCTGATATATGTCTTTAGAGAATATCATAGAGAGAAGCAACAAGTTCGCTAATTAATTATTCTTAGCTAGACCGGAGAACCGCTGGAAGCTCGTTCCCCACCGTCGGACGGAGCAGCCATCGCCGGCGCCTCGTCGCGCCGCCGGCTCTGTCCCCCGGCGGCGTCGGACGAACTGCGACGCTACACGTCAACCACGGCTCCAGCACTTGTTTCGTCCGCACGCATTGTACCCACCGCAGGAAAGTCCGCCGCAAGCAGATCTGCCGCCCACGACGACCGGGATTTGTTCCGCGCACCAATTGGTATAGCTTGGTAAGACCTCCGCTTCCGCCTCCCCCGCCCCTAATCGATTCGGTTCCCGTAATTTATTGGAGTTTGCAGGTACGAAATAGTTCTCAATGTCCGGTCGTAGCGGGTACACCGGCGAGGGTGGGGATTCGATCATGTCGTGGCCACGTTCTACTTCTCCTACCTCGTCGAAAGTGCGGGTATCTAGCTTCAGCTCTCGTACTACCGTTGAATTTGAAGTTCCGCCATGGCCTGTTGGGGTGATTTCAGTTGTTCTTTTTTCCATTATTGTTACGGTTAGCCGAGCAAGCCGATGATCCATGGTACATTGCATACCAAGATGAATCAACCCAGTGGTGTAGCCAGAGGATGGATTTGGAGGAGAAGATGGCCAATTTAGGTGATGAATTGGCCCGTAAAAACCTGATGATATTCGAGCTGAAGCGTATTGTGGAGGAAGAAAAGAAGAATTCAGAGCTTATTCGCAAGGAGAAGTTGAGAGTTGAGACAGATCTTGCCGTATTTGATCAAGTGGTAGAAAATCTAGAACATGAACTTAAAGTGATGGGAGAGGAGAAAAGTAGATTCATCTGTGCAGTTTTATTAGGTGTCATCCCTGTCCTAGCAGTTATGTGGTTTTGGTAGACGATTTAGTATAGAATTGTTATTCAGTAGATGGCTCTAACCACTTGTATTTTGTTGTGGCTCTAAGCACCGTATTTTGGTGTACAATTTCCTACTTGTGCTAAGTAATGCGCACGATAATTTTAGCATGCATGAACGTTTTATAAAAGTGAAGGGATCCCAAAAGTGAAAGCATGTACCAGCCTCCGGATCAAATACATATCAATATCTTCCCAATCAAGTTGGGATAGAATTCAAATCATACATACGGATGTACATGGACACATCAAGAACGTGGAGAAGCTTTTTTGAGACGGAGGTAGTAGTTCGAACAATTTTATCCCAATTGGAAATTGAAAAATACAAATTTATCATAATTTATCCCAATTTGCGGCGTCGAACACGGCCGCGCAGCGATGGGCAAGAAAGGCAGGGACGATGGGCGGCTGAGGGGTGGTTGATGGCGTGTATTTCACACGTTCGTTGGGCAACCCCAAGAGGAAGGTATGATGCGCACAGCAGCAAGTTTTCCCTCAGAACGAAACCAAGGTTTATCGAACCAGGAGGAGCCAAGAAGCACGTTGAAGGTTAATGGCGGCGGGATGTAGTGCGGCGCAACACCAGAGATTCCGGCGCCAACGTGGAACCTACACAACACAACCAAAGTACTTTGCCCCAACGAAACGAGTGAGGTTGTCAATCTCACCGGCTTGCTGTAACAAAGGATTAACCGTATTGTGTGGAAGATGATTGTTTGCGAGAGAAAATAGTAAAACAAGTATTGCAGCAGATTTGTATTTCGGTATTAAAGAATGGACCGGGGTCCACGGTTCACTAGAGGTGTCTCTCCCATAAGATAAAAGCATGTTGGGTGAACAAATTACAGTCGGGCAATTGACAAATAGAGAGGGCATAACAATGCACATACATGACATGATAAGTATAGTGAGATTTAATTGGGCATTACGACAAAGTACATAGACCGCCATCCAATCGCATCTATGCCTAAAAAGTCCACCTTCAGGTTATCATCCGAACCCCTCCAGTATTAAGTTGCTAACAACGGACAATTGCATTAAGTATGGTGCGTAATGTAATCAACAACTACATCCTCGGACATAGCGCCAATGTTTTATCCCTAGTGGCAACGACACAACACAACCTTAGAACTTTACGTCACTTGTCTCGAGTGTCAATGCGGGCATGAACCCACTATCGAGCATAAGTACTCCCTCTTGGAGTTAAAAGTAAAAACTTGGCCAGAGCCTCTACTAGTAACGGAGAGCATGCAAGATCATAAACAACACATGTATAATAACTTGATAATTAACATGACATGGTATTCTCTATCCATCGGATCCCGACAAACACAACATATAGAATTACGAGATAGATGATCTTGATCATGTTAGGCAGCTCACAAGATCCAACAATGAAGCACAATGAGGAGAAGACAACCATCTAGCTACTGCTATGGACCCATAGTCCAGGGGTGAACTACTCACTCATCACTCCGAAGGCGACCATGGCGGTGTAGAGTCCTCCGGGAGATGAATCCCCTCTCCGGCAGGGTGCCGGAGGAGATCTCCAGAATCCCCCGAGATGGGATCGGCGGCGGCGGCGTCTCAGTAAGGTTTTCCGTATCGTGGTTCTTCGCATCGGGGTTTCGCGACGGAGGCTTTAAGTAGGCGGAAGGGCAGGTCAAGGGGCGTCACGAGGGGCCCACACTATAGGTCGGCGCGGCCAGGGCTTGGGCCGCGCCGCCCTATAGCCCGGCCACCTCGTGGCCCCACTTCGTGTGTTCTTCGGTCTTCTGGAAGCTCCGTGGAAAAATAGGGCCCTGGGTCTTCGTTTCGTCCAATTCCGAGAATATTTCGTTACTAGGATTTCGAAACCAAAAACAGCGAGAAAACGAGGAACCGGCACTTCGGCATCTTGTTAATAGGTTAGTTCCGGAAAATGCACGAATATGACATAAAGTGTGCATAAAACATGTAGGTATCATCAATAATATGGCATAGAACATAAGAAATTATCGATACGTCGGAGACGTATCAAGCATCCCCAAGCTTAGTTACTGCTCGTCCCGAGCGAGGTAAAACGATAACAAAGATAATTTCTGAAGTGATATGCCATCATAACCTTGATCATACTATTTGTAAACATATGTAGTGGATGCAGCGATCAAAACAATGGTGATGACATGAGTAAACAGGTGAATCATATAGCAAAGACTTTTCATGAATAGTACTTCAAGACAAGTATTAATAAGTCTTGCATAAGAGTTAACTCATAAAGCAATAAATCAAAGTAAAGGTATTGAAGCAACACAAAGGAAGATTAAGTTTCAGCGGTTGCTTTCAACTTGTAACATGTATATCTCATGGATAATAGTCAACATAGAGTAATATAACAAGTACAATATGCAAGTATGTAGGAATCAATGCACGGTTCACACAAGTGTTTGCTTCTTGAGGTGGAGAGAAATAGGTGAACTGACTCAACATAAAAGTAAAGAGAATGGTCCTTCAAAGAGGAAAGCATCGATTGCTATATTTGTGCTAGAGCTTTTATTTTGAAAACATGAAACAATTTTGTCAACGGTAGTAATAAAGCATATGAGTTATGAAAGTTATATCTTACAAGTTGCAAGTCTCATGCATAGTATACTAATAGTGCCCGCACCTTGTCCTAATTAACTTGGACTACCGGATCTTTGCAATGCACATGTTTTGACCAAGTGTCACAATGGGGTACCTCCATGCCGCCTGTACAAAGGTCTAAGGAGAAAGCTCGCATTTTGGATTTCTCGCTTTTGATTATTCTCAACTTAGACATCCATACCGGGACAACATGGACAACAGATAATGGACTCCTCTTTAATGCATAAGCATGTGGCAACAATTATTATTCTCATATGAGATTGAGGATATATGTCCAAACTGAAACTTCCACCATGAATCATGGCTTTAGTTAGCGGCCCAAAGTTCTTCTCTAACAATATGCATGCTCCAACCATGAAGGTGGTAGATCTCTCTTGCTTCGGACAAGACGGACATGCATAGCAACTCACATGATATCCAACAAAGAATAGTTGATGGCGTCCCCGAAACATGGTTATCGCTCAACAAGCAACTTAATAAGAGATAAAGTGCATAAGTACATATTCAATACCACAATAGTTTTTAAGCTATTTGTCCCATGAGCTATATATTGCAAAGGTGAATGATGGAGTTTTAAAGGTAGCACTCAAGCAATTTACTTTGGAATGGCGGATAAATACCATGTAGTAGGTAGGTATGGTGGACACAAATGGCATAGTGGTTGGCTCAAGGATTTTGGATGCATGAGAAGTATTCCCTCTCGATACAAGGTTTAGGCTAGCAAGGTTATTTGAAACAAACACAAGGATGAACGGTACAGCAAAACTCACATAAAAGACATATGGTAAACATTATAAGACTCCATACCGTCTTCCTTGTTGTTCAAAACTCAATACTAGATGTTATCTAGACTCTAGAGAAACCAAATATGCAAACCAAATTAGCAAGCTCTAAGTATTTCTTCATTAATGGGTGCAAAGTATATGATGCAAGAGCTTAAACATGAGCACAACAATTGCCAAGTATCAAATTATCCAAGACATTATAGCAATTTACTACATGTATCATTTTCCAATTCCAACCATATAACAATTTAACGAAGAAGAAACTTCGCCATGAATACTATGAGTAGAACCTAAGGACATATTTGTCCATATGCAACAACGGAGCGTGTCTCTCTCCCATAAGGTGAATGCTAGGATCCATTTTATTCAAACAAAACAAAAAACAAAAACAAACCGACGCTCCAAGCAAAGTACATAAGATGTGGCCGAATAAAAATATAGTTTCGGGGAGGAACTCGATAATGTTGTCGATGAAGAAGGGGATGCCTTGGGCATCCCCAAGCTTAGACAGCTTGAGTCTTCTTAATATATGCAGGGGTGAACCACCGGGGCATCCCCAAGCTTAGAGCTTTCACTCTCCTTGATCATATTGCATCATACTCCTCTCTTGATCCTTGAAAACTTCCTCCACATCAAACTCGAAACAACTCATTAGAGGGTTAGTGCATAATAAAAATTCACATGTTCAGAGGTGACACAATCATTCTTAACACTTCTGGACATTGCATAAAGCTACTGGACATTAGTGGATCAAAGAAATTCATCCAACATAGCAAAAGAGGCAATGCGAAATAAAAGACAGAATCTGTCAAAACAGAACAGTCCGTAAAGATGGATTTTTATTGACCACTATTAATCCACCTCTGAACATGTATACATAACTATGGGATTGTTTCCGAAACTCAGAGAGGAGGAGAGTATGATGCAGTATATTCAGAAAGCAGTTCACCCTGCTGTTCCCGCTAGCCTCGGCCACTTGCTTGGAGCGTCGGTTTGTCCCTCTGCTCACATTCACGCAGGAGGCGCTGTTATAGCAAGT
>NC_061513.1:261193218-261205866 GCF_022539505.1 Lolium rigidum | reverse complement strand
CATGCATTCACTCTATCCCTAGTGAAGTGGCAAAAGAAAGGTAAAGCCATAATAGATCTTGAACATATTGTATACAAGAAAGAAACTTCATCAATCTTGTATTAAGAATTAATAGAACATAGCAATAAGTACTTTGACATGAAGTTTGAATATCAAATATGCTACGTTGAACAAACAAGATCATCACTACTATCACATGATGAACATAGCACATGCATTCACTCTATCCCTAGTGAAGTGGCAAAAGAAAGGCAAAGCCATAATAGATCTTGAACATATTGTCACTATCCAACCACTAAAACCATGCTACTCCATCTAACACACACATCACCCCACACAACTCTCTTGCATAGATATTGGATCAGAACATAAACTTAAGAACGGGGTACATAATACGCATCTATCAATACATCTCACCCATATAATAAGATCAGATCTCATAAAACAATATCATAGAATAAAGATCCACCACATAGATATTACAAATATGACCATAATCATGATAGGTAGCTCATATGGCACTAAGAACTATGAGGAACATGAGAGAAATAGATCAAGCTACTACCACAAACCCGTAGTCCAGAGCTGGACTACTCCCTCTTGGTCATGGTGATGATGTTGAAGACGTTGGAGAAGGTGGAGATCCCTCGGACGGTGATCCCGGCGGAGTTTCCCCCTCCAATCTTCTCTGCAACAGCCTTCGTTTCATGTTTCTGTGTTTGTGCGGCGCTCTCCTCCCGAGAACTCTTCGGGGTCAATATATAGTCGTTTTTAGGGAAAAATACGTCGGTTTACGAAAGAATCGGGGAAAATGGGCGGCCGACGGCTGAAAGAAGGGGGCGGCGCGGCCTGACTTTCTAGCCTCTTTTGGCCCTAAGGCCTCTCCAGGTGAGATTCTAGGACCATGCTACTTCTCCCGATGAAAAGGTGACGCTCCAAAATATCAGGTCAATTTGACTCCGTCTAGGTCTCTGGAAGTGAAAAATACACAAAAAGAGGGTTTTCTTGTTCTGCAGCGTTATAACCCAAATAAAGGAATCATTGGTAAATCCCCATAAATCTATGTAAAGCATGGTATTATCATCATATATGTTGCAAATATGTGGAAATTAAATATGATAAAAGATAAAGTTCATGTATGCATTTTACATGCATCACCTGCTAGGATGGCGTCGAGCAGTGCCCCCTCCATGCCACCCAAGCGCTGGCAAGCGAGCGGGGGGTGAGAAGGAGGAGCCACCGAGAAGCCAGAGGCAGAGGCCAGCCCCCACACGGTGCGTCCTACCTACATTCCACCACACAGGGGGTCACACGAGCAGATCCTTGCTGCCCCCATCATGGGTGCTGCAAGGCTTTCCAGGCAGCAGCCACAGGCAGTGACGGGGCTAGAATTTTCATATTAGGTATTCAAACTAAAAAAATCCTCGCAATATAATATACATACAGGTTCTAAACAATAAGAACAGTACTACAAATTGTTCATAGTAGCTCGAATAATTAAATTACATTGGAAGAACTCAGAAAAATACTATTTAACTCTACGGTCTCCCTTTTGAAAACGAGCAATGATGTCATCATCCTTTACTTGCAAGAAGAATTGACGCTCAAGGTAACCAAGCAATCATTCAAGAATTGCTCCCCCATTTTATTTCTCAACTTATTCTTCACATAATTCATTGAAGAAAAAACTCTCTCAACACTAGCAGTCACCACAGGAAGAATTAACACCAACTTGAGAAGGTTGTAAACCATGTCATGGGAGAGATTCTTTTTTGTCTCAACAAGCATAACAGAAAGATCGATAATACTTTTTACCTTTCTAAATCTTTGGTCTCTACGCATATCAGCCACAGACATATCCAATTGATAAGGAAGTTTTGATAACTCTAGCTTTGAGAAATCTTAGGATAGAAGTTAGCAAGCTCCACCAATTTTCATTGATCATAAGCAGCAAATGAACCAGCGGGATTGAATGCTGACATGCAAACAAGTAACCGAGTGTTTACCTCATCAAACCTATTTTCGAGCTCTTGATATTGCGTGTCAATAAGATCCAAAAGTATATCAACACGAAAGCGGTGGAGATTGTTAACATTCTTATAAACTTTTTGAGTTTACGCTTCACACAAAAAGCCTTGACATTTTCAGGAAAATGTTCCCATCCACTATCTTCTCGCAGATTCAACAATTCTTGCTTAGTGAGATCAAGCATATCTACAGCATTCACAATATCTTGGTCCCTCTTTTGCAAAGCTTGGTTCAAGAAATCGGTGTGTCCAAATTTTTCATCCAACAAGTGTAGCATAAAAACAAACTCAAATGATTCAAATACCGTCAACATAGTGTGTGCTCCAACAGCCTCAACACTATGATACTATGGCCTTCCTAAACCCACCGCTTGATTTTTCCCTTTGCATGTTTCAATTTCTTCCAATTGCAATGCTTCAATGAGATAATCAGCTTGAGCTTCTCGAAACATTTGAATCTTTTTACAAGACATACCAAGAACATTTAACAAATAACCAAATTGTTGAAAGAACCACAAGCAATCGCCATTCTCTTTAGCATGTATATAGGTATATAGGTATAACATGTGGAAAAGAACACTACCATACATATATGGGTATAGAGGAGCATATATACTAATTTTTTTTTTGCAAAAACTATTGGGTATGCATTGCATACCCATGAATTAGGATAGCTCCGCCCATGGCCACAAGGGACAGCGAGGAGAAGGGGGGGGGCTGAGGAAAGCAGCAGAGTAGGGGGTTAGGGTTACGCCCCATCTCGATCACCTAGAGGAGATGACGCGAGGGGGAGCCGTTTCGTTCTGATACCTATACACTCAATAATGCAGTCTGCGAGAGGGAGTATAAACTAAAAAAATAAAAACACAGTTGTAATTCCAGCTGTACTATGATGTATGTTGAGGAGATATATACGTAACACATCACGCTTGACATATCACATGACCAATTTAACTCCCGGCCGCTTATATCGATCCGGCCACGTCGTGCCAGCGATCAACTAGAAGTGCTTAGTTAGTTGACGGATCAATCGAGACTTGATGATCAGTTGATCATCAAATGACAGAGAGATGTGCAGTGCGGTATACGTTGCCTGCTACTTGTATCACTGCACATGAGTTAAGGAGTACAGCCATCTCTCCACTGGTCTCTCGTGGGTGACGAGCAGGCATGTAGCTCATTAGTAGAAAATAGAGCTTTCTTCTGAAGTCTTGGGATCTTAGTCTCGGTTGAATTACGAACCGAGACTAATGGGTCATATTAGTCCTGGTTCAAACGGCGCGGGCCACGACAACCCTCTAGTCTCGGTACGTTTGGAACTTTTAGTCCATGTGAACGAATCGGGACTAGAGGGTCAACGATGGTGAGTCTCGGTGGCATAATGCATCAAAGTCTCGGTAGCGGATACATATTGATGGACAAGCGCAGGGTGATGATGCTTTTTGACACCCTGGCGGTGTTGATGGCAGGGTTGCAAGAATCATACAGATCTTGCTCTAAAGATGGGTAACGGTACAATAGCGGTGTCTGCTTCTGAAACAGGAATACGAGGGTTTTTTCTTGGCCGAAATTTCGGCGTACACCGAAAATTCCATTACCTCCGAGAATATTGATACCGATCAAAAACTTTCGGCTATATTTGAATTTAAACTCTATTTTTTGGTCAAATAGATGACGTATGATGCATTCCACAGAAAGCTTGTTGTGGCATGGTGGCATGGTGCGCTGGAGTTTCCCTAAGGTTTTCACTTCAACAACACGAAAGAGCGAAATACTTAATTTTCTCTATTTATTCTGTGTTTTGCGTTAAAAAATCAGAAGGGTTGTGAGAGGACTGTGATTCGAGGTCAGGTCGTGCATGAGCGAAATACTTATTTTTCTCTATTTATTCTGTGCTATATGTATCTTTTCGATTCAGAGCCCAGGGTTCCAACCTCTATTTCGAAAATAAATTTGCTAAAGAGATTATAGTGGAGAAAAATGGAAGACAATTTACTAGATTTTTTTTAGATAATCATGCGCTACTTTGCAAAAGCAAAATATCCTTAACTAGGCAGTAACACAAGGAGGGGTAAGATAATAATTGCCCATAGAATATTGCTTGTAAGAGCATCTTCAACAGGTGTGCTAGCTATCCCGCGCCCGCACTATAAAAACCGTCGGTATGCAGCGCGCAAAGACGAATTTTCTCCTCCAGCATGCGCGGTGGGATGGTGTTGCAATTTTTTTGGTGTGCGCTGCGTTTTGCACTACCCGGGGCGTCATATGTGACGCGTCGGCTGCATCGCGCGTCGTCTTTTCGCACATGCGCGAAGCTCCAACGGCAGGAAAATTCACCCCGCTCCCGTGCCCTCCATTTCCCCACCCGCGTCGCCGCCGCTCGATTTTGCCGGCGCCGGTCGATTTCGCCGCCGCCCCCCCTCGAGTTCACCGCTGCGCCATAGATCCGCCTCCCCCGCACCTCCTCCCGGCAGTTTCGACCGCTCCGCTGCGCTGTACCGAGCCGCCGCCACCGACGAACACAAGGCTGGCGCTTCCGACGGCACTTCGCCTCCTCCGCGCCTCCTCCTCTTGCTAGGTGTCATCGTCGAGCCTACTTTCAACATGGCGCAGCCAAGATGCTCGCCGGTTTGCTCGCAAGGTATGCGCCTCCACCGGCCGCCAACATTTTCTCCAATTTTTTGCTACAAGCTAGTAGCAGTGAAGTTATTTCATATGTATATTTGTAGAGTTCATCATACGATAGAGAGAAGTTGTGGAGAGAAATGATTGAAGTGCACGAGAAGTTGATGTGGTCGTATTTCAATGAGAAACCGATATTTCCCGAAAGCTATTTTCGGTGATGTTTTCGGATGAACATCAACTTGTTCAAGCACACATCAACGAAGGTGACCAAGTATGATCGATTCTTTAAACAATGATGAAATACCGCCGGAGAACTTGGTCATAGCACATATGAAAAGGTGACCGTTATTGTATTTGTTGTAAATAATTAGATGTACTTGTTGTATTCTTGTGTTGTAATAATAAATGCTACATTTATTTGTGAATTTGTGAAGTTTGTTTGATCTTGTTTAATGCATAGTTATGTGTGATTGTTGTTTTTTGTGCCCGTGCTCGCGTCCAGTTTAGCGCTTCTCACCAGCGTGCGGTAAACTTTTTCAGCGCGGTCGGAGCGACATATAGCGCGCCAAAATTATAGCGCGTGCGTGTTGGAGATGCTTAAATACCCAACATTAACTACTCCTTCGTAACGGAGACGAGGATGTAGTGCATGCATTGGTCACTCGGTTTCACACGTCATCCCACCAGAAACACAAGACTACCCCAAAAAACGGAGGAAGAGAGAGACAGGAAAGGAGCATAGTGAAATTAATTTGGGGTAATTAATTCATAAATTAGCCTAATTATTTGGTATCTCTCCAAAATTGCTATTACCCCTTTAAACCGGCAGGGAGGAGTTGTACACCCTCCGTTCCAAATTATAATATTTGGGTGTGTCTATGTCTAAGTTGACTGAGATTTTCTTAAGTCTCAGTCAACTTAGAAAACTGCAACTACAGTTTAAAAAAAAGTGCAACTCAGTTCAGTTGCATATTTCTGGCAGAAAAATGCAATTGCATTTTTTTTAACAGAAAAGTGCAACTCAAGCACTTTTTTATAAGTGAATTAGACTTAAGAAAATTTCAGTTGACTAAGACATAGCAAAACCGATAATATTTTTAACACATCTGTAGGTCCGTTTTAGTGTGCGTGTTCACTTATTTCAGTATATGTACGTACAAGCATTACCAGGCATTTTTCGATATGTACATATATATAACCCATATTTAGATATGTAAAACATTTCATAATTTGGTACAAAGGGTGTAGATAAGATTTGTGCGCAAAAGATTTTGTACTAGGCATACCAGTAAGACGTGCTATATCTTTTTTGTAGAAGCTCGTCCCCGCTTTTCACGGTGCAAAAAACACAGGAAAAGACTACCAGATTACCAAATTGCTACCTTTTCGACAGCAACAAGATAATATAAGGGCCCCCTCGGCACCGTTCTAATTTAATCAAGGGATTTCTATTTTCGTGCCCCTGGTTCGTTAGTTGTACTCAGTTTTCTCCAGCCTCTTAGTTTTTCCTCAGTTTTCCCCTCCCTCTAGTTTGAAATCCGTCGCAGACGCTCAGACGGGAGGGTTGCCGTCTGGTCAGAGGCCTTCACCGTTACCGGTGACGGCTAGGGAGCCGCGTTGGTGTTGAATTGACCGTTTCTTTCGAACTGTGTTGACTGTTGACTGGAGGAGCTCACCCAAAGCTTTCCACTCCGCCCGATACTGGAGGAGCTCACACACCGCCCCTCCGCCGCCGCGCCGTCCTGCCCTCCTACCTTATGGCGTCGTCCGCCGCCGAGCCGCCCCCACCACCACCACCGGGAGGCGGAGAGGGCTCCGCCTCCACCAGATCTAGATCTACCCCTTTCGCGGAGTTTGTATGTCCATCTGGTGTGCCAAATGTTCGCGTCAGCCGCGGAGAAGATTGGGAATCGGAGGGATCTAACGCATGGATTCCATCTGGGTAAGCATCGTCTGCCTATGTGAATTAACAGTAGGCAGTTTTTGAGCGCCAATCGTTGTTGCTCAACTAAATGCGTTGCTTTTCGAATAGGATTGATCCAGCGCTGGCTTTTCGGCTGGTGGTTAGGCTGGATTCTAGCTTTATGCGTGATTCTAAATGCTATAAGAATGGGTTTTTCTTCCCTGCGGTGGTTGCAACCACCATCTCGTTGAGGAATTTGAAAGCTAACATCTGCGCTCAGTACAGCTGGATCTCTGACGACGCAGTTCATTTCGAATATTTGCACAACAAGGAGGGAAGATTTGTTCCACTAATTTCCGACGACGATCTGGGAGTTCTTTTTTGCTTTGAATGCTTCTTGCCGGTTCGGTAAAATTCGTATCCATGTGGACAGGGGCCGGGCATCATCTCTCTCTGGTGCTGGGGCATCATCAGGTGGTCGGGCATCATGTCTCTCTACTGCTGCTGCCTCTTCTAACAGTGTGCGCCGCGGCGCTCCTTGTAGGTCCACAGCAGCACCATCTGTCCCCAGTGCTAGTGGTAGCCAGATCGTTCGTACGGTCGATGTGGAGGACGATGCAGAAATTGAGGATCAGTCTCCTCAAGATGATGAGGATGAGTTGATGTTTCCTGAATTGGTAGATCGATGCAGTAAGCAGGCAATGGAGGATCAATACATGTAAGATATTGCTTTTGGTGCCAGATTTGATGACACTGATGATGAAGAGAAGAATGAGAATGATGACAGCCTCGTTTTAGCCGATTACGAAGGTGAAGACTTGCCAACAATTGAGTGGAACAGGGAGGATCCCCAGCTTGTAGAAGGCACCGTGTTTTAAACGATGATGGATGATACGTCTCCAACGTATCGATAATTTCTTATGTTCCATGCTACTTTATTGATGATACCTACATGTTTTATGCACATTATATGTCATATTTATGCATTTTCTGGAACTAACCTATTAACAAGATGCCGAAGAGCCGCTTGTCGTTTTCTGCTGTTTTTGGTTTCAGAAATCCTAGTAAAGAAATATTCTCGGAATTGGACGAAACTTTCGCCCGGGGTCCTATTTTTGCACGAAGCTTCCGGAAGACCGAAGACCTAACGAAGTGGGGCCACGAGGCAGCCAGGGGGTGGCCGGCGCGGCCTAGGGCTTGGCCGCGCGGCCCTGCCCCCGGGCCCCTCGTGTGGCCCCCGCGTTGACCTTCCGCCTACTTAAAGCTCCCGTCGCGAAACCCCCAGTACCGAGAGCCACGATACGGAAAACCTTACGAGACGCCGCCGCCGCGAATCCCATCTCGGGGGATTCCGGAGATCGCTCTCCGGCACCCTGCCGGAGAGGGGATTCATCTCCCGGAGGACTCTACACCGCCATGGTCGCCTCCGGAGTGATGAGTGAGTAGTTCACCCCTGGACCATGGGTCCATAGCAGTAGCTAGATGGTCGTCTTCTCCTTGTTGTGCTTCATTGTTAGATCTTGTGAGCTGCCTAACATGATCAAGATCATCTATATGTAATTCTATATGTTGTGTTTGTCGGGATCCGATGGATAGAGAGTACTATGATTATGGTGATTATCAATCTATTGTTCATGTGTTGTTTATGATCTTGCATGCTCTCCGTTTCTAGTAGAGGCTCGGCCAAGTTTTTACTTTTAACTCCAAGAGGGAGTAATTATGCTCGATAGTGGGTTCATGCCTCCATTGAATGCGGGACGAGTGACGTAAAGTTCTAAGGTTGTGGATGTGCTTGTTGCCACTAGGGATAAAACATTGATGCTATGTCTAAGGATGTAGTTATTGATTACATTACGCACAATACTTAATGCAATTGTCTCGTTGCTTTGCAACTTAATACCTGGAGGGGTTCGGACGATAACCTGAAGGTGGACTTTTTAGGCATAGATGCAGTTGGATGGCGGTCTATGTTCTTTGTCGTAATGCCCAATTAAATCTCACTATATTTATCATGTCATGTATATGCATTGTTATGCCTTTCTCTATTTGTCAATTGCCCGACCGTAATTTGTTCACCCAACATGCTTTTATCTTATGGGAGAGACACCTCTAGTGAACTGTGGACCCCGGTCCTATTCTTTACATAGCATACAATCTACTTGTTTTACTGTTTTCTTCGCAAACATCTTCCACTCGATACGTTTAATCCTTTGTTACAGCAAGCCGGTGAGATTGACAACCTCACTTGTTTCGTTGGGGCAAAGTACTTTGGTTGTGTTGTGCAGGTTCCTAGTTGGCGCCGGAATCCCTGGTGTTGCGCCGCATCACATTTCGCGACCATCAACCTTCAACGTGCTTCTTGGCTCCTACTGGTTCGATTAAACCTTGGTTTCATACTGAGGGAAAACTTGCCACGGTGCGCATCATACCTTCCTCTTGGGGTTCCCAACGGACGTGTACATCTACGCGCATCAAGCACTTTTTCCGGCGCCGTTGCCGGGGAGATCAAGACACGCTGCAAGGGGAGTCTCCACTTCTCAATCTCTTTACTTTGTTTTTGTCTTGCTTTATTTTATTTACTACTTTGTTTGCTGCACTAAATCAAAATACAAAAAAAAATTAGTTGCTAGTTTTACTTTATTTACTGTCTTGCTCTCTAAATCAAAACACAAAAAATTTAGTTACTTGCATTTACTCTATCTAGTTTGCTTTATTGTCCTGCACTCTATATTTAAAATACAAAAAATTTTTTTAGTTACTTTTATTACCATGTCTAGCTCTGAACCTGTTACTTCTTCGCCTGAAGACTTAGTTTTCACTTTCAAGCAAGGGGATGAGGAGAGTTTTAAGGATGCTTGGTCTAGAATTTTTACTTCTTATCGCAAAACTGAACCTCAAATGACTCTAAGTTTGCTCCTTAGTAATTTTTATTTTGGTCTTATGGTTCGCTATAGATATGCTTTGGACACTTTAGTAGGAGGAGATTTCCTTCATTGTAATGGGGATCAAGCTTTTAATGCCATAAAGAAATTGGTTGCATCACATGATTCAGCTAATAACTTTGATTCAGCCCTTATTAGCATTCATAATAGATTGAACAATCTCGAGATAAGTACAGCTCGCTTAAATGACAATTATCACTGTGTTCGTAATCGTCTTGAACAAGTCTTAGAGAATCCTAAACCTTCATCATGGGACCCTTCTGTTAAAATTGTTATTGGTGATCGAACTCTTCATGCCTATTGTGATATTATGTATGAATTTTGCCTTATGCCTGAAAACATTTATAAATCTTTGAAACTTTGGGGAGTCGATAAAGGGGAGAAGAAATAGCTCTTATTGATAACTCTATCATAATTCCTAAGGGAATAGCTGCAGGTGTGCATACAACCATTCGTGGAAGAACAGTATCCATTGATTATCTTATTATTGAAACAGGAAAAATCATATTCGGAAGATCCTTGCTGAAATTATTGGGAGCAGTCATTGATGTGGGAGAAGGCACTCTGAAATTCACCTCTATACCAGGGGGGAATCATATATTTCCTAAACCAAAAGGAAAGAAAAACATTAAGAAAGGTAAAGATGAAGCCCAAGGTAAGGTTGACACACCATCTCTCGATAATACTTGATTTGCACTTTCTGCGCCTAGCTGAAAGGCGTTAAAGAAAAGCGCTTATGGGAGACAACCCATGTTTTTACCTACAGCAATTTTTTGTTTTATTGAGTCTTGGAAGTTGTTTACTACTGTAGCAACCTCTCCTTATCATGTTTTGGTGCCAAGTAAAGTTTCTATGTCAAAGTTGATGTTATATTTGGGATCGCTGCGCAGAAACAGCATTGCTGTCTGTCACGAATCTGGGCACAGTTCCCTGTAGAAAATTCGAAAAAATCTGCCAATTTACGAGCGTGATCCTCAGATATATACGCAACTTTCATTAGTTTTGAGTTTTTCCATTTGAGCAAGTCTGGTGCCATTTATAAATTCGTCTTTACAGACTGTTCTGTTTTTGACAGATTCTGCCTTTTATTTCGCATTGCCTCTTTTGCTATGTTGGATTTATTTCTTTGATCCATTAATGTCCAGTAGCATTATGCAATGTCCAGAAGTGAAAAGAATGATTGTGTCACCTCTGAATGAGTGAATTATTAATGATGCACTAACCCTCTAATGAGTTTGCTTGAAGTTTGGTGTGAAGGAAGTTTTCAAGGGTCAAGAGAGGAGAATGATATACTAAGATCAAGAGGAGTGAAAGCTCTAAGCTTGGGGATGCCCCCGTGGTTCATCCCTGCATATTTTAAGAAGACTCAAGCATCTAAGCTTGGGGATGCCCAAGGCATCCCCTTCTTCATCGACAACATCATCAGGTTCCTCCCCGAAACTATATTTTTATTCAGTCACATCTGGTGTTCTTTACTTGGAGCGTCGGTTTGTTTTTGTTTTTGTTTTTGTTTGAATAAGATGGATCCTAGCATTCACTTTGTGGGAGAGAGACACGCTCCGCTGTTGCATATGGACACATGTGTCCTTAGGCTTTACTCATAATGTTCAAGGCGAAGTTTCTTCTTCGTTAATTTGTTATATGGTTGGAATTGGAAAATGCTACATGTAGTAATTCTAAAATGTCTTGGATAATGTGATACTTGGTAATTGTTGTGCTCATGTTTAAGCTCTTGCATCATATGCTTTGCACCCATTAATGAAGAAATACATAGAGCTTGCTAAAATTTGATTTGCATATTTGGTTTCTCTAAGGTCTAGATAATATCTAGTATTGAGTTTTGAACAACAAGGAAGACAGATGTAGAGTCTTATAATGTTTACAATATGTCTTTTATGTGAGTTTTGCTGCACTTGTTCATCCTTGAGTTTGCTTCAAATAACCTTGCTAGCCTAAACCTTGTATCGAGAGGGAATACTTCTCATGCATCCAAAATCCTTGAGCCAACTACTATGCCATTTGTGTCCACCATACCTACCTACTACATGGTATTTACCCGCCATTCCAAAGTAAATTGCTTGAGTGCTACCTTTAAAATTCCATCATTCACCTTTGCAATATATAGCTCATGGGACAAAATAGCCTTTAAAAACTATCGTAGTATTGAATATGTACTTATGCACTTTATATTTTATTAAGTTGCCTGTTGTGCGATAACCATGTTTCTGGGGAACGCCATCAACTATTGTTGAATATCATGTGAGTTGCTATGCATGTCCGTCTTGTCTCGAAGGTCTATCATTTTAGTGGTTGGAGCATGCAAAATTGTTAGAGAAGAACATTGGGCCGCTAACTAAAGCCATGAATCATGGTGGAAGTTTCAGTTTTGGACATATATCCTCAATCTCATATGAGAATAATAACTTTGCTACATGCTTATGCATTTAAGAGGAGTCCATTATCTGTTGTCCATGTTGTCCCGGTATGGATGTCTAAGTTGAGAATAATCAAAAGCGAGAAATCCGAAATGCGAGCATTCTCCTTGGACCTTTGTACAGGCGGCATGGAGGTACCCCTTTGTGACACTTGGTTGAAACATGGCATGCAAAGATCCGGTAGTCCAAGTTAAGTAGGACAAGGTGCGGGCACTATTAGTATACTATGCGTGAGGCTTGCAACTTGTAAGATATAATTTACATAACTCATATGCTTTATTACTACCGTTGACAAAATTGTTTCATGTTTTCAAAATAAAAGCTCTAGCACAAATACAGCAATCGATGCTTTCCTCTGCGAAGGACCATTCTTTTACTTTTATTGTTGAGTCAGTTTACCTATCTCCTTCCACCTTAAGAAGCAAACACTTGTGTGAACTGTGCATTGATTCCTACATACTTGCATATTGCACTTGTTATATTACTTTATGTTGACAATATCCATGAGATATACATGTTACAAGTTGAAAGCAACCGCTGAAACTTAATCTTCTTATGTGTTGCTTCAATACCTTTACTTTGATTTATTGCTTTACGAGTTAACTCTTATGCAAGACTTATTGATGCTTGTCTTGAAGTACTATTCATGAAAAGTCTTTGCTTTATGATTCAGCTTGTTTACTCATGTCATTACCTTTGCTTTGATCGCTGCATTC
>NC_061513.1:261177159-261193118 GCF_022539505.1 Lolium rigidum | reverse complement strand
GTAGCCCACTTCGTTCAGTGCATGCTATCGAGCCCTTGCAGATCCACCGCCCTGGAAATCCCCAACCACCACCACCTTACCCGTTTTGCCGGCAGACGCCGTGCGGAGGCCATGGAGAAGCTCTCGCCGGAGGCCAGGGCGATCTACGAGATCCTCACGGCGGAGACGCGGGAGGCCTATGAGAACCGTTTCCTCGACTACAAGGAGTCCTTCGACGCCGTCAGGGCCTTCGTCGAAGACACTACCAAGCAGTTCGCCAACGTCAACGCCTCCATCGCCACCGTACAGGCCTCCATGGGCGCCAAACTCGCGGCGGCGCAAGAGGCCCTAGGTGCCGACTTGGCCACCATCAAGGCCGGGCTCAGCGCGGAGATCTCGCAGCTGGCCGCTACCGTTGGTCGCGCCCTCCAGGCTCCCCGACCAACCACGATGGAGGGAAACCCGGGGTCCAACCTCCGGACGCCGGGAATGGGTGCTGCCGGCCCACCTGGGCACTGCGTCGCAACAAACAACTGGGGGATGGCCACCGCGCTGATACGTCTCCGACGTATCGATAATTTCTTATGTTCCATGCCACATTATTGATGATATCTACATGTTTTATGCACACTTTATGTCATATTCATGCATTTTCTGGAACTAACCTATTAACAAGATGCCGAAGTGCTAGTTCCTGTTTTCTCGCTGTTTTTGGTTTCAGAAATCCTAGTAAAGAAATATTCTCGGAATTGGACGAAATCAACGCCCGGGTTCCTATTTTGCCCGGAAGCATCCAGAACACCCGAGAGCCGCCAGAGAGGGGGCACAGGCCCACCAGACCATAGGCCGGCGCGGCCTGGGGGTGGCCCGCGCCCCCCTATGGTGTCGTCGCCCCGTGGACCTTCTGACGCCGCCTCTTCGCCTATATAAAGCCCCTCGACCTAAAACACGAGACGGAAAAACCACGGTACGAGAAACCTTCCAGAGCCGCCGCCATCGCGAAGCCAAGATCTGGGGGACAGGACTCTCTGTTCCGGCACGCCGCCGGGACGGGGAAGTGCCCCCGGAAGGCTCCTCCATCGACACCACCGCCATCATCATCAACGCTGCTTGTCTCCCATGAGGAGGGAGTAGTTCTCCATCGAGGTTCGGGGCTGTATCGGTAGCTATGTGGTTAATCTCTCTCCTATGTACTTCAATACAATAATCTCATGAGTTGCCTTACATGATTGAGATTCATATGATGATGCTTGTAATCTAGATGTCATTATGCTAGTCAAGTGGGTTTTACTTATGTGATCTCCGGAGACTCCTTGTCCCACGTGTGTAAAGGTGACGAGTGTGTGCACCGTGTGGGTCTCTTAGGCTATATTTCACGGAATACTTATTCAGTTGTTATGAATGGCATAGTGAAGTGCTTATTTATATCCCTTTATGATTGCAATGTGTTTTGTATCACAATTTATCTATGTGCTACTCTAGTGATGTTATTAAAGTAGTTTATTCCTCCTCGCACGGTGTAACGGTGACAATGTGTGCATCCAGGTGTTAGTACTTGGCGTAGGCTATGATTATGATCTCTTGTAGATTATGAAGTTAACTATTGCTATGATGGTATTGATGTGATCTATTCCTCCTACATAGTGTGAAGGTGACAAGTGTGCATGCTATGTTAGTACTTGGTTTAGTCGTGTTGATCTTTCATGCACTCTAAGGTTATTTAAATATGAACATTGAATATTGTGGAGCTTGTTAACTCCGGCATTGAGGGTTCGTGTAATCCTACGCAATTAGTGGTGTTCATCATCCAACAAGAGAGTGTAGAGTATGCATTTATCTATTCTGTTATGTGATCAAAGTTGAGAGTGACCACTAGTGAAAGTCTAATCCCTAGGCCTTGTTCCTAAATACTGCTATCGCTGCTTGATTACTGTTTTACTGCATTTATACTTCCTGCAATATTACCACCATCAATCACACGCCAGTCCTGGACAGCAAAGCACTTTTCTGGTGCCGTTGCTACTGCTCGCATTTATTCATACCACCTGTATTTCACTATCTCTTCGCCGAACTAGTGCACCTATTAGGTGTGTTGGGGACACAAGAGACTTCTTGCTTTGTGGTTGCGGGGTTGCATGAGAGGGATATCTTTGACCTCTTCCTCCCCGAGTTCGATAAACCTTGGGTGATCCACTTAAGGGAAACTTGTCTGCTGTTCTACAAACCTCTCGCTCTTGGAGGCCCAACACTGTCTACAAGAATAGAAGCACCCGTAGACATCAAGCTATTTTCCGGCGCCGTTGCCGGGGAGGAAAGGTAAAAGGCACGCATACTCCGGTCCCGGGTAAAAGTACTTTTACGGCACCATTGTGTGAGTGTTCGAAGCTATTTCCTTTAGATCCTGCAATTGCATCTTTTTGTTTCTTGTTTACACTAGTTTGGCATAATGGACAACAATGAGCTTCTTATTCTATTTCCTGATTTAAGACATGGATGGTTTGATGCGAAAATTAAAAAACCCATGGAACATATTAGTATGAACACTTTGAATACCATTGTTGCTAATGATATGGAAAATTCTAAGCTTGGGGAAGCTGGTTTTGATGAGCATGATCTTTTTAGTCCCCCAAGCATTGAGGAGAAAATTTACTTTGATGATACTTTGCCTCCCATATATGATGATTATAATGATAGTAGTCTTTTAGTACCGCTTGTTATGGAGGATAAATTTGATTATGATTACAATATGCCTCCTATATTTGATGATGAAAATAATAATGATAGCTACTTTGTTGAATTTGCTCCCACTATTACTAATAAAATTGATTATGCTTATGTTGGGAGTAGTAATAATTTTATGCATGAGACTCATGATAAGAATGTTTTATGTGATAGTTATATTGTTGAGTTTGCTCATGTTGCTACTGAAAATTATTATGAGAGAGGAAAATGTGGTTGTAGAAATTTTCATGTTACTAAAATGCCTCTCTATGTGCTGAAATTTTTGAAGCTACACTTGTTCTATCTTCCTATGCTTGTTACTTTGCTCTTCATGAACTTGTTTATTTACAAGATTCCTATGCATAGGAAGCATGTTAGATTTAAATGTGTTTTGAATTTGCTTCTTGATGCTCTCTTTTGCTTCAACTACTATTTCTTGCGAGTGCATCATTAAAACTGCTGAGCCCATCTTAACGGCTATAAAGAAAGAACTTTTTGGGAGATAACCCATGTGTTTATTTTGCTACAGTATCTATATTTTATATTTGTATCTTGGAAGTTGTTACTACTGTAGCAACCTCTCCTTATCTTAGTTTTGTGCTTTGTTGTGCCAAGTAAAGTCGTTGATAGTAAAGTGAATACTAGATTTGGATTACTGCGCAGTTACAGATTTCTTTGCTGTCACGAATTTCGACCTGCCCCTCTGTAGGTAGCTCAGAAAAATATGCCAATTTACGAACGTGATCCTCAGATATGTACGCAACTTTCATTCAATTTGGGCATTTTCATTTGAGCAAGTCTGGTGCCTCAATAAAATCCATCTTTACGGACTGTTCTGTTTTGACAGATTCTGCCTTTTATTTCGCATTGCCTCTTTTGCTATGTTGGATGAATTTCTTTGATCCATTAATGTCCGAGTAGCTTTATGCAATGTCCGAAGTGTTAAGAATGATTGTGTCACCTCTCGAACATGTTAATTTTTATTGTCCACTAACCCTCTAATGAGTTGTTTCGAGTTTGGTGTGGAGGAAGTTTTCAAGGATCAAGAGAGGAGTATGATGCAATATGATCAAAGAGAGTGAAAGCTCTAAGCTTGGGGATGCCCGGTGGTTCATCCCTGCATATTCTAAGAAGACTCAAGCGTCTAAGCTTGGGGATGCCCAAGGCATCCCCTTCTTCATCGACAACATTATCAGGTTCTTCTCTTGAAACTATATTTTTATTCGGTCACATCTTATGTACTTTACTTGGAGCGTCTGTGTGCTTTTATTTTTGTTTTTGTTTGAATAAATGCTTGTTTGGGAGAGAGACACGCTCTGCTGGTTCATATGAACACATGTGTTCTTAGCTTTTATTTTTTATGGCGAAGGTTGAAACTGCTTCGTTAATTGTTATTTGGTTGGAAACGGAAAATGCTACATGTAGTAATTGGTAGAATGTCTTGAATAATTTGATACTTGGCAATTGTTGTGCTCATGTTTAAGCTCATGCATCATATACTTTGCACCCATTAATGAAGAAACACCTAAAGCTTGCTAATTTGGTTTGCATAATTGGTCTCTCTAAAGTCTAGATAATTTCTAGTATTGAGTTTGAACAACAAGGAAGACGGTGTAGAGTCTTATAATGTTTACAATATGTCTTTTATGTGAGTTTTGCTGCACCTGGTTCATCCTTGTGTTTGTTTCAAATAACCTTGCTAGCCTAAACCTTGTATCGAGAGGGAATACTTCTCATGCATCCAAAATCTTTGAGCCAACCACTATGCCATTTGTGTCCACCATACCTACCTACTACATGGTATTTCTCCGCCATTCCAAAGTAAATTGCTTGAGTGCTACCTTTAAATAATTCAAAAGTTATCACCTCTCGATTTGTGTCAATGTTTTATAGCTCATGAGGAAGTATGTGGTGTTTTATCTTTCGATCTTGTCATTTACTTCGACAGACTTTCACAATGGACTAGTGGCTTCATCCGCTTATCCAATAATTTTGCAAAAAGAGCCGGCAATGGGGTTCCCGACCCCGATTAATTAACTTGCATTAATAATTCTCTTCACATGTTTTGCTCGATTCATCGTTAAGCAACTTAATTTTGCAAATAGACACTCCTTCATGGTATGTGATTGTTGGAAGGCACCCGAGGATTCGGTTAGCCATGGCTTGTGTAAGCAAAAGGTTGGGAGGAGTGTCATCCATAAATAAAGAAAAACTAAACTAAAGTACATGTGTAAACAAAAGAGAAGAGGGATGATCTACCTTGCTGGTAGAGATAACGTCCTTCATGGGAGCCGCTCTTGAAAGTCCGGTTGATGAGGTAGTTAGAGTGCCCACTACCATTCGTTGACAACAACAAACACCTCTCAAAATTTTACTTTTATGCTCTCTTTATGTTTTCAAAACCAAAGCTCTAGCACAAATATAGCAATCGATGCTTTCCTCTTTGAAGGACCTTTCTTTTACTTTCATGTTGAGTCAGTTCACCTATCTCTCTCCACCTCAAGAAGCAAACACTTGTGGGAACTGTGCATTGATTCCTATATATTTGCATATTGCACTTATTATATTACTCTATGTTGACAATATCCATGAGATATACATGTTATAAGTTGAAAGCAACCGCTGAAACTTAAATCTTCCATTGTGTTGCTTCAATGCCTTTACTTTGAATTATTGCTTTATGAGTTAACTCTTATGCAAGACTTATTGATGCTTGTCTTGAAATTACTATTCATGAAAAGTCTTTGCTTTATGATTCAGTTGTTTACTCATGTCATTTACCATTGTTTTGATCACTGCATTCATTACATATGCTTACAATAGTATGATCAAGTTTATGATGGCATGTCACTCCAGAAATTATCTTTGTTATCGTTTACTCCGCTCGGGACGAGCAGAAACTAAGCTTGGGGATGCTGATACGTCTCCGACGTATCGATAATTTCTTATGTTCCATGCCACATTATTGATGATATCTACATGTTTTATGCACACTTTATGTCATATTCGTGCATTTTCTGGAACTAACCTATTAACAAGATGCCGAAGTGCCGGTCCTCGTTTTCTCGCTGTTTTTGGTTTCAGAAATCCTAGTAAAGAAATATTCTCGGAATTGGACGAAATCAACGCCTGTGTTCCTATTTTGCCCGGAAGCATCCGAACACCCGAGAGCCGCCGTAGAGGGGGCACAGGCCCACCAGACCATAGGCCGGCGCGGCCTGGGGGTGGCCCGCGCCCCCCTATGGTGTCGTCGCCCCGTTGACCTTCTGACGCCGCCTCTTCGCCTATATAAAGCCCCTCAACCTAAAACACGAGACGGAAAAACCACGGTACGAGAAACCTTCCAGAGCCACCACCATCGCGAAGCCAAGATCTGGGGGACAGGACTCTCTGTTCCGGCACGCCGGCGGGACGGGGAAGTGCCCCCGGAAGGCTCCTCCATCGACACCACCGCCATCATCATCAACCCTGTTGTCTCCCATGAGGAGGGAGTAGTTCTCCATCGAGGTTCGGGGCTGTACCGGTAGCTATGTGGTTAATCTCTCTCCTATGTACTTCAATACAATAATCTCATGAGCTGCCTTACATGATTGAGATTCATATGATGATGCTTGTAATCTAGATGTCATTATGCTAGTCAAGTGGGTTTTACTTATGTGATCTCCGGAGACTCCTTGTCCCACGTGTGTAAAGGTGACAGATGTGTGCACCGTGTGGGTCTCTTAGGCTATATTTCACAGAATACTTATTCGTTGTTATGAATGGCATAGTGAAGTGCTTATTTATATCCCTTTATGATTGCAATGTGTTTTGTATCACAATTTATCTATGTGCTACTCTAGTGATGTTATTAAAGTAGTTTATTCCTCCTGCACGGTGTAATGGTGACAGTTTGTGCATCCGTGTTAGTACTTGGCGTAGGCTATGATTATGATCTCTTGTAGATTATGAAGTTAACTATTGCTATGATGGTATTGATGTGATCTATTCCTCCTACATAGTGTGAAGGTGACAATGTGCATGCTATGTTAGTACTTGGTTTAGTCGTGTTGATCTTTCATGCACTCTAAGGTTATTTAAATATGAACATTGAATATTGTGGAGCTTGTTAACTCCGGCATTGAGGGTTCGTGTAATCCTACGCAATTAGTGGTGTTCATCATCCAACAAGAGAGTGTAGAGTATGCATTTATCTATTCCGTTATGTGATCAAAGTTGAGAGTGTCCACTAGTGAAAGTCTAATCCCTAGGCCTTGTTCCTAAATATCGCTATCGCTGCTTGTTTACTGTTTTACCGCATTTATACCGCCCTGCAATATTACCACCATCAATCACACGCCGGTCCCGGACAGCAAAGCACTTTTCTCGGTGCCGTTGCTTACTGCTCGCATTTATTCATACCACCTGTATTTCACTATCTCTTCGCCGAACTAGTGCACCTATTAGGTGTGTTGGGGACACAAGAGACTTCTTGCTTTGTGGTTGCAGGGTTGCATGAGAGGGATATCTTTGACCTCTTCCTCCCTGAGTTCGATAAACCTTGGGTGATCCACTTAAGGGAAACTTGCTGCTGTTCTACAAACCTCTGCTCTTGGAGGCCCAACACTGTCTACAAGAATAGAAGCACCCGTAGACATCACGCGCCTCCTCCGGGAGGAGGTAACAACCCACCCCCAAATTCGTCCCCATATTTTTCCAATTCAGTGAATTACTATGGAGAATCTTCTACAACTACTGATGCCAATGCCTCCGCGCCTCGAATTGAGCTGCCTCAATTCGATGGAGCCAATCCAAAGCTCTGGCAGCGACGCTGTGAAGAGTATTACATGCGATGGAGCACACCGCGAACTCTCTGGGTTTCTTACGGAACGTCCCAGTTCACCGGAGCTGCAGCCACCTGGCTTGAATCATTCCTGACGAAGACTCCTCAAGCTGGATGGGACGATTTGGTGCGCGGTGTGATGGCTCGCTTCATGCGCAACCAGCACACTATCCTGCTTCGAAGGTTCTATCACATCTCTCAAACCAGTACCATAGAGGATTATGTTCAGAGATTCTCAAATTTGGTCGACCAATTGTCTGCATATGAGCCACACTCCGAATCCATTCGGAATATGACTCGATTCCTGGATGGATTGAAGCCAGGAGTCAGGGTATTAGTGGCTATACAGCAGCCGGATGACCTTGACACCGCCTTCACCTTGGCACTACTGTATGAGGAATTAGGAGAGGGAGCTAACCCTTTTGCAGCAGCTGCACCTCCTCGACAAGGCACTGGCAGGAATTCATCACTTACTTACCCGCCACCACCGCCACCACCAGCGAAGTGGGTGTCGAAGTCAGTAGAAGAGAAGAAACAGCTTGAATCTACCAGGGGTAATTCTGATGACAAATGGAGCAATCTGAAAGCTTACCGTAGGGCCAAGGGATTGTGTTTTGTTTGTGGAGAAAAATGGGGTAAGGAACATGTGTGTAAGGGAGCTGTTCAATTACACATTGTACAAGAGATGTTGAACTGTATGCAGACGGAGCTTACTGACGAAGGGCCTGAGGATGAGTCAGACAATGAATCCCAACACCTCATGTGTCTGTCGGCAGCAGCAGCTGATTCCAGTGAGCAGTCACAGAAAACTCTGCAGCTTTGGGTCAATGTACAAGGACACTCTATGCTCTTCCTAGTCGATTCTGGCAGTTCTGCTTGTTTCATCGATCAAGGCAAGGCTCAACTTCTTACAGGGCAGCAAGAGCTGGGCAGAACTCTTCGGGTGCAAGTAGCTGGGGGAGAGGTATTACAGTCCAAGGAATATTTTCCTCAGCTCTGTTGGTCAGCATGTGGTCATGAGTTTGTGGATTCATTCAGGGTACTACCACTCAAAAGTTATGATGGGATAGTGGGACATGACTGGTTAGCGAAGCATAGTCCAATGCTCACCCATTGGTCTCAGCATTGGTTGGCTCTATTCCAAGAAGGACAACTGCTAGTTTTGCATGGAGAAGGAACAGAAGAAATTTCCCATGCACTCATCGAGCTACATGTGGTACAGGATGTTCAGGACTTGGGTGAAGAACAGCATAAACCTGGCGTACAAGAACTCATGGACAAGTTTTCTTCCGTTTTTGATACTCCTACAGGGCTCCCTCCTAGCAGGCAATATGACCACCATATTCGTTTGGTTCCCAGATACAGGAGCTGCTGAAACAGGGAGTTATTGCACATAGCAATAATGCTTTTGCATCCCCAGTGATCCTAGTAAAGAAAAGCGATAACACGTGGAGATTGGTAGTTGATTACCGACATTTGAATGCTCTCACCGTTAAAGGCAAGTACCCTCTTCCAGTAATTGATGAGTTGCTTGATGAGCTAGCTGGATCCAAATGGTTCTCGAAACTGGACTTAAGGGCTGGGTATCATCAGATCCGTTTGGCACCGGGAGAAGAGTATAAAACTGCATTTCAAACTCACAATGGACACTATGAGTTCAAGTGTTCTCTCTGAGATCTGCTAGCAATTTTCCATGAATCCGTAGGAATCTTACACAGCTACATCGATCTTATCCTGGGTTACGTATGCTCTGCACGCGAGTGTTAGACACGCACGTACTACTCCATTGCAATCAGGACCTGAATGCTGTGGAGTTGTGGAATCTCGCAGTTAATTTATTCTCGCTGTCGTCCTCGTTGCAGTGTTGCAGAACATGCAGTGTATGCAGTACCTTGGCGACCAAGTACGCGAACCGTCAATGATGGCTGCTCGTCACTTGTCTGGCCGATTATTCAACCTGGAAAAAAGCAACGGTGGAACAAGGTTGAGGCGCTTGCTGGCTGATTGCCAGTTTGGCCTCATCCGTTTAGGTCTTCATGATGCAGTTACCAAATCTTGAGTTCATGTTAGAATTGGCTTTGTGTTGAAAAGTTTACTCATTGCATTCTTCGATTGGATGGCACACAGAGTTACACACTTCACAGTGTGGAAGAATTTTACAGCCATTCTCTGTGGCACCAGCAGGAGAGTTTCGCATTCATCACAAGAAAAAGCAGGAGTTTCACATTTATATTGATCTCAAAGGGTTTAAAGGTTCACCCTTTTTTGGGACCTCAGGCTAGGGATGGCAATGGGTACCCATCACCCGTGTACCCGGCGGGTAAAAACCCAATAGCAATACGGGTATGGGATAAAAAATTACCCATGGGTATATAAATGGAAAAATATTGTACCCATTGGGTAGAGTGGGGATGGGTATGGGATGGTAGAACCCATACCCATGTACCCGCGTACCCGCTCAATATGCTGACATGTGGGGTTTTCTATAATATCATAATAATATTCTAACGTACAAAAAAGTCCAAAATATGATCACCTAATAACTTCTCCATAATCTCAGAAAATTATTGTTTAACATAGTATCCCATGATTACCGTATAGAGTTATGGTAGGCTCTAAGGTTAGTAGGCTACGTTACGTATCTAGCCTAGGCCAGAACCTAGAACCAGAGTACAGATCGATCTCCGCCTCTCGAACTCTCCTGAACAAGAAACGTGAGGCCGCTGCCAGGGTCATCGCGAGGCCATCGCTAGGGTCAGTGTGAGGCCATCGCTAGGGTCAGACCGCCACCCCCTCCAGCTTGGTGGCCTCCTCCGAAACTGACCATCGTTTCTTTGGCATTGCCTTGCAGACTTGCTGCCGACGATGCCATGAACATTGCCGACAACGCCAATCGAGAGATGGAGTTGCAGCTCGCGACGATCGAGAGGGAAGTCTAGTCGTGATGGTGTGTGTTCCGGGCAAACTTCTGACTGAAAATATCTTGTGAGTTTATGAACTTCAAGTTATTATTGTGTCGTTGTTTATAAATTATGGTCATATATTGTTGTCCACAAGTATATTGTCAACAATTTGATGTATTTTAAACACGGGTATTTTTTACCCGCGGGTACCCATTTACCCTGTCGGGTGATGGGTATGGGAAAATTTTGTACCCGTCAACGGGTATGGGTACGGGTGACGGGTGAGATTGAAGGAGATGGGTACGGGTATGGGGTGGCTCCACCCGCACCCATACCCTGCGAGTGCCATCCCTACCTCAGGCTATAGAAATTGTATAGACCGACGTTAGTCCTGCACATGGGGTACCTGGCGATCCATTAGCTGATTGATTAACATACGGTGACGCACTAGCACTCAGCATCAACACGCACATTCAGCAGATCTGCTACCACATTTTTCCGGCCTTCCATCTTTCTAATAAGTTTCAAATTAGTTTGCCTCTGGTTTTGGATACCACCCCTAAGCTCTTGTCTTCTGATAATACTTATAAACACCGCTGATTGTACTGCAATGGCGAGCAACTTGCAGGCATGTGCTAAAAACCCCCAATGCACGAATTCCCGTCTTTGCTATCTTTAGAAAAGACAAAAGAATGAAGATCACTGTCATCAGTTGGCTTGGACTCTTCTTTTTTCTCACGAAAACAGCAGGGTTCTGCTGCCTATTTTTATTGAGTTTCAATAATGAAAATCCTACTAGAATTTGTTCTGACGCTTTTTTTTTTTGACCTGGTTCTGACGCTTCATCAACATGTAATTTTTATTTGACATATGTGGCTCTATAAAGTTCAGCCCTCATAACATCAGGACCCAAATCTTTCTCTGGATTGATGATGTGTGATAGATTGCGGAATATGATTTTATTGATATGCGGTAATTGGTGATTACATTGAGCCTCTTGAGCTGTTTATATAGTAGAGAAGACTTGGAGTGCAACAAGCCTAGTAAAGATAGATCTAGGTTACAATCATAAACTACCTCCCCCCCCCCCCTGCAGTGTCAACATCGGGCGCCACAATGTTGAGACTTGAGCGTATGTCGACGAAGGACGTAGGATGGAGTTCTTTGGTAAAAATATCTGCAAATTGTTCACTTGTTGGAACATGCAGAACACGAACTTCTCCAAGAGCAATCTTTTACCGAACAAAGTGAATGTCGATCCGATGTGCTTGGTACGGCAATGCTGCACAAGATTAGAGGCAATATAGACGGCTGAAATGTTGTCGCAGTAGACAATAGTGGCGTGCTCGACGGGGCGCTGGAGTTCCACAAGTAGTTGGCGAATCCAAACTGCTTCAGCAACAGCATGCGCAACCGCCCTGTATTCCGCTTCAGCCGAAGACCGAGATACCGTAACCTGCCTTTTCGATGACCAAGAAACAAGATTATCACCCAAATAAACACAAAAGCCGTATGTGGATCGTCGAGTGTCTGGACATCCTGCCCAGTCTGCATCACAATAAATTGTCAAGCTTGTTGGGGACGATGAGTTAAGTAATAGGCCATGATCAAGAGTTCCTTTTAAGTAGCGAAGAATCTTTTTGACATGAGAAAGATGAGGTAAACGAGGATCATGCATATAGAGACATGCGTGCTGAACAGAATAAGAGTTGTCAGGTCGAGTGAGAGTAGCATATTGTAAAGCACCAGTGAGACTATGATATAAGGTTGGATCCGGAACAGGATCACCGTCAGCCGAGAGTTTAGTGCCAACATCAGCTGGTGTACGACAGGGTTGGCAGTCAATCATGCCATCTCGGTTTAAGAGATCAATAATATATTGTCGTTGAGAAAGAAAAAGAGTAGAAGATGTTCTAGTGGCAGTGACACCAAGAAAATGATGAAGTGATCCTAAATCAGTCATAGAAAATTCTTTGTTAAGAAGAATGATGATATGTTTAAGAAAATAATCAGAGGAAGCTGTAATAACAATATCATCTACGTATAAAAGAAGATATGCCGTGTGAGAGGAAGATTGGAAAATAAAGAGAGATGTGTCAGATTTAGAAGGGATAAAACCAATAGTTTGAATAAATGTAGCAAATCGTTGAAACCAGGCACGAGAAGCTTGTTTAAGACCATAGAGGGATTTCTTGAGAAGACAAACAAGATTTGGATTAGAGGAATCTTCAAATCCAGATGGTTGTTGACAATAAACGGTTTCATTGAGAGTACCATTAAGAAAGGCATTTTTAACATCAAGTTGGTGAATAGGCCAAAACGAAGAAACTGCAAGACTAAGGATGATGCGAATAGTGCTTGGCTTGACAACAGGGGAGAAGGTTTCATCAAAATCAATTCCTTGTTGTTGAGAAAAACCTCTGCAAACCGAACGAGCCTTATAGCGAGCCAAAGACCTATCGGAGTTATACTTATGACGAATACCCACTTCACCGAGACAATATTGGCACCGAATGGTTTAGGAACAAGAGTCCATGTATTATTTTGAATAAGAGCATCAAATTCATCTTTCATGGCCGAGTGCCATAATGGATCAAGAAGAGCACGCTTTGTAGGAGCTTGGGATAGGTGAGATCGATGGAGTAGATGAGAGATTGAGAAAACGTCGGGCAATGTGAAAACCCTTTTTACCACGAGTACACATGACATGATCATTGGTAGGGATAGGTATGGGAACGACATTAGGAGGAAGTGGATTAGTTGTTGAAGAATAAGATGTAGTGGACACGGGAGAGACTGAGTTAGAGGACGTGCTGACAGGAGAGTCTGCCGCGGCAGGAGAAGGTGACGTGGCGGGGTGCCGCAGGCTCACGGCAGGCTGCCGTGGGCTCTCGGCAGGAGGTGGTGCTTCCGCGGTAGGGGTCTCGGCTACCACGGCGGGAGTTTCGGTAGGCACTAAAAGATGACGCGCCATGGGGGTAGGTGACGGTGAAATAGAAATAGGGATCGACGGGGACTGAACGACTGAAAAGGGAAAATTATTTTCATCGAAGGTGACATGACGGGATATAAGAACACGACCAGAGGAAGGATCAAAACATCGCGATCCTTTGTGATCATCGGATGGACCTAAGTATATGCATGGCAAAGATCTTGGAGCTAGTTTATGGGCGGCGGTATAGGAGATGTTAGGAAAACATAGACAGCCAAAAACACGCAAATCAGAATAATCGGGGTGAGATAGAAAGAGAGATTGAAAGGGAGAATAAAGAGGACATGTTTTAGTTGGTCGTATGTTTAAAAGATATGTGGCTGTCCGTGGAGCCTCTTGCCAAAAACATGGTGGAAGAGATGATTGGATTAGTAGGGTCCGTAAGATGTCGTTGATAGAACGAAGAGAATGTTCAGCCTTGCCGTTTTGAGGAGATGTGTATGGGCAGGAAAAATGAAAGAGGATGCCTTGGGAGAGAAAGAAATTTCGATTTTGGTTATTATCAAATTCTTTTCCATTGTCGCGTTGGATGAAACGAATTGGGAGACCAAAGTGAGTTAGAACATATTGCCTAAAATTAATGAGAAGTTTGTGAACATCAGATTTGGCACGAAGAGGGAATGTCCAAACATAGTGAGAGTAATCATCTAAAATAACAAGATAATATTTGAACCCTGAAACACTTGGGAAGGGAGAGGTCCATAAATCCCAATGTAATAATTCAAATGGAAAAGTACTAGATGTAGTTGATGTGCCAAAAGGTAATCTAATATGTTTGCCGCATTGACATGCATTACAAATAGAGGGATCATGAGAAGAACTAGAACTAGGGATGCTAAACTCTTGTACCATGGATGACACGATAGTTTTATTGGGGTGACCGAGACGACGATGCCATAGGTCGATGGAGGCAATCATGGCTTGAGGTGTGGAGGTGGGTGCGCCATGGAGAGGATAGAGATCGCCCGAACTATTGTAACGAGCGAGGACCGCCCCCGTTTTCAGATCCTTCACAGATAAACCAAAGGGATCAAATTCTATGGAAACATTATTGTCAATGGTGAATTGACGAACATAAATCAGATTTTTAATTAATGATGGAGCAACTAAAATATTTCGAAGGATAAAATTTGGTAGATTTTTAAAATTTGTGTTTGGATTAATGATATAAGAGTGACCGGTGCATGAGATTGGAATAGAGGATCCATCGCCAATGGTGATGATAGAAAAGGGAGATGAGGAACAAGCTGACAGAAAATCCATGTTTGAAGACATATGCGAGGAAGCACCAGAATCAAAAATCTAATATGTACCTTCATGGTTGTTGAGTGTGAAATTGTTCATGGCAGCGAGCAAGGCGGCTTGGTCCCAGCTTGGTGGAGCGGTTGACGGAGCGGGAGACGCATGCATGTACTGAACAGCCGGAGGAGCGTGGTACATGTGGGGCAGCGACGTCGGCGGAGCCATGTATTGCTGCGGCGACAGCATGTAAGTCGGTGAAGCCTGGGCAGTGTAGACCTGCTACGGAGGACGAGGTGCGAGAGGCCCGGGTGCGCCGATGGAGGGGCGAAGGCCGGGACTCCCGGTGTAAGCCGGTGGGGCGCCGTACGGAGAGGGGGCCGACCAGGGCATCGGCCAGGCCTGAACGAGACCCGTCCATGGGTCATGCTGCGGCGGCCAAGGGGCCATGGCGGAGGGCGGTGGCGGCGCTGGTGATGTCGGCGCGGGTGGAGCTAGTGCAGGAGCAGGTGGCCGCGGCGGAGAGTCGGCACTCGAGCGGGTGGCCGATATACGGGATTTTTGTCGCGGTAGTTGGGGCTCGGACGCCATCCAGGAGGGCCCGTCGGTGGTGTAGCAGGGGTAGGCAGTAGGGGCGGGCGAAGCGCCGTGTGAAACACCTGCGGAGGACGCGCGGCCTTGCGAGCATGATTCTGGGCTTCGAGTTGCAAAATAGATCGCACTTCGGCGAAAGTTGGGTAAGGTTTCAGCAACGGGACTGATGTCTACGGGTGCTTCTATTCTTGTAGACAGTGTTGGGCCTCCAAGAGCAGAGGTTTGTAGAACAGCAGCAAGTTTCCCTTAAGTGGATCACCCAAGGTTTATCGAACTCGGGGAGGAAGAGGTCAAAGATATCCCTCTCAAGCAACCCTGCAATCACGATACAAGAAGTCTCTTGTGTCCCCAACACACCTAATACACTTGTCAGATGTATAGGTGCACTAGTTCGGCGAAGAGATAGTGAAATACAAGTAATATGGATGTATATGAGTGGTAATAGCAATGTGAATAAAATATGGCAGCGAGTAAACATGCAACAGAACAGTAAATAAACGGAGATTCGATGCTTAGAAACAAGGCCTAGGGATCATACTTTCACTAGTGGACACTCTCAACATTGATCACATAATAAAACCACTCTACACTCTCTTGTTGGATGATGAACACCACTAATTGCGTAGGGCTACAAGAGCACCTCAATGCCGGAGTTAACAAGCTCCACAACATTCGATGTTCATATTTAAATAACCCTAGAGTGCATGAT